>NC_056553.1:22014724-22139724 GCF_910596095.1 Thunnus maccoyii
TGTATGAAGTAAAGGGCCGTGCAGAAGAGCAAGTAGCGCAGGTCCAGTCCAACATCTAGAATGCCTCATTTGAAAGCAACCAGATTCACTGTTTCATTCTTGAAGGCATTTCACTGCTCATCCAAGAGGCCCCCCCCTACGGTTCTCCTGGCTGCTGGCTCCTGGCTTCTCAGAATTCGATCAGGCAGAGTGGATATTGTATGTGGTCAATGTATGAAGTAAAGGGCCGTGCAGAAGAGCAAGTAGCGCAGGTCCAGTCCAACATCTAGAATCACTAATTTGAAAACAAGCAGATTCATTCAGCTTTTCATACACAGACTTAGCTGTGGTAAGTTTGTTTATTCATGCCTCTTGTTCTGATCTCAGTCTGCCAACTGCTGTCAATCAGGGAGTTCAGTCTCTGAAAATCTAAGAAAATCTAGGTAAAATCTAAAAAGTAAGTTAACACTGAATGAGCAAGTCCTTTAATGACAATGTAAAGTGGCCAATCACTCCAGACAGCTTGCATTGAACTTTCTGGATTTGTCATTAGCTTCTTATGCTTTGTCAAATAAAATGGAAACCATTCACTGGTCTTGTTATGGGGGAGTTGAAGATGTGTTGCCTGGTGTCTAAAGTACTGATATGAGGTGGGCTTTTTTCCTTCTTGCTGTACACTGAGTTGTTGTGGCCGAGTGGTTAAGGCGATGGACTTGAAATCCATTGGGTTCTACCCTCGCAGGTTCGAATCCAACGGGTCGATGTCTTCTTCTGTGTGAACCACACTGCTTTTCTCAGGTGCCTTTTAAACCTGTTCCATGAAGGAAGTTTCATTGTTACTTGGTAAACTGCAGTGAGTGGACAGAGCAGTGACATTGTGAATGGTTGATGATAGATGAGCAATCACCATTAACAGCTAAATACATGATGTACTCTCAGTTTGAGACACACATTACTAAAGCCTTAGAATGAAAAATATAATCAACACAAAATATGGCCTATGTTGAACTGGTGGACATCTACCCAAAAAAAGTCACTTCTTTCTAGAGTAAGTAGTTAACTGCTGTAAGTCCTTACTGTCCTGATTTTAAACTGGCAAGGCCAATTGAATTTCACTGTCACATATTACAGCTGTAGTTTCATTTGTTTAGAGACTTCCACTTATAAGAGTTCTGTCTCCACCCCAATAAATGGCAGTTAATGGAAATTTGTTTGTGATGCTCACAGCATTCAAGTTTCTACATCAACAAATCTTTTCAGAAACAATGTCCTAGTTACTTTAGATAATCCACATACCATCTGTGAATAGTTTTCATTAAAACCACTTTCTGCCAAAGAAAGTATTGAAATGCAATTGAAATGCTTGACTGTTAGAAAAGAGTGAAATTTGATGGATTGTAGTAAGATGTGTGGAGCAGACATAGTAGCAGAACCAAAGGATAACATGTCAGTGTTGGCAGTGTTACTTTTTTTAAAAAAAGAAGAGAGAAAACAGTTCTCCAGTTGCTGATTTCTGGCTTTAAAGAGGCTACTGATACTGATAATTTAAGCCTTTCATGCATGAATTATTAAATCACAGAGCAATCATTTTTTTGTTCATTTTTACTCTTAAACAAGTGAAAAATCATGCCAATAACGTTTTTTTAATATATAGTATTTTGACATGTGTCCACTGTAGTGGACACCATGCATCAATGGAGTAAAAAGTGATTCATGGAAATCAATATAGGCAAAATATATATATATAGGTTTTTATATATATTATTTTATTACTAAGAGCAAATAATATGAATACACATAGGAACATTAAATAACAACAACAACAGAGAGGATATTTGAAAAACATGTCCTAGGCCCAATAGGCAGAATGTACCCTTTGTTGCATGACGTCCACTGGAGTGGACAGATGTATTTTCAGTCACAGAAGAAAATGTACAAGAAAAATAGTATTAAAAACTTGATAAAAGTATTTCAAACATCTTATTTAGTTGAAAAATATACTTATTACCTGTTTTTTTCTCTGAGAATAGAAGTATTTAACAGATATCCCTGAGCTACTTGATGCATTTCCTCCACCTTACGCCATTTTGAATTTATGATTCAATATCTCAAAATCACAGAGAGAGTCAAAAATTATATTCAGACGGAATTGTAGACAATACTTTGGGGATTCACCACCTGATTGTTGGGACATGGTACGACAACTTAAATGGTTCAAAATGGCTTCCAAATATCTGTCCACTGTAGTGGACACCATGCATGACAGGGTTAATATCTAAAAAATAGATTAATAAATGAGTATGAACGTGTTTTATAATTTCTACAAAAGGCCAATGCACTTATACAATATAGCAACAACCTTAAACACACAGAGATTAGACTAGTGTGCAGTGTAGGCTATTATTTATTCTTCACTAGTAGTACATACATGCACAGAACTTACACAGATGTCTCTGACACGGTTCTGTAACAAAACACTTAGTAATACCAGTACTGATCTATAGCTACATCACAGCTCACCCTGATGAAGGATAGACATAAACACCAAAGCACATGAAGAAGAAACATCAAATGAAAGAGGATCTGGGATCTTTTTTCTTGCCATATGAATAGTTTTTGTAATAGTTGTCTGGGTCATTTTGGGTCAGTTTATTATTGGGCACTTAATATTAAGGGAAACGAAGTGAAAGTGGATTTCTAAGGAGCAGCAGGGTGAGATTGTCCGGACCTGCTGAATTGAACAGTTTTAAGATGAATGTGTTATTCTACCAACTGCTGGTAGACTGCCACCACTCCCCTCTAACTGATTACATTTCTAAACATCTGAAGATGGCGGCAAACCATCCATTATTACTGCCTTCATGTGAAACCAGTTGAAAAATAACCACACAAACCATAACATGACATTTGGAGGTTTCTAAGACGCTTCTCTGCATCTCTGAAACACGGAACAGTATCAGGACCCTCCAGAGCAGGCTGCTGGCACAGCTGAATGCTGCGCAGACGGCGGGGAGAGAGAAGCAGACAGGGAACGAAAGAAACAAACATAATACTCATGTGTGCTGACCATAGATCATGTTTACTCGCGTTTCCGTCTGCTCAGACCACCTAGCAGACCATTTCACGCGTTCTTGGCTGAGACCTTGATCTCTCTAAAATAACAAGTTGTAAAAGTTCTTTTTCATTTAAACACATGCAGCCATCAACAGGAGGAACATGTTGCATCCACAGTATCCACGGTTTTTGGTGCACAGCGCGTAATTTTACGCACAGCTGGCGCAGCGGTACCTTCATTAATGATTTAAATCTCCCGACAGACCGGGATGTCGTGGTACTGACCTTCATTGTCTGCAAATACAGATTTCAAGTTTGTAGAATAATATATTTTGTATTGTATCTGACTTTTTAACTTTAGGTAAATTACCAAACGCTGTTTCCTCTGGATAGTCCGAATAAATTCTGCCGTATCATGTTCTAATCGACCGGATTGCTCTTCTCAAAATCATTTTGTTATACACAACTTCAAGGTAGGCTCTGACAGGAGTTTCAGTCTCTCTAGAAATTTAATTTCAACACTAGCTGCCCTTGAAAGTACAGCTTTCACTGATTTTACTTTACTGTTATTTCTTAGCAGTTTCTTCATATTACTAAGTAATTAACGGCCCGAAAATTAAAGGGGTACTATTAACATATTGCTACAAATTCTGTATATTTTCGTCTCCAGAAAAATCATGCTCATGCGTATTTTGGATTGCAGTAGAAATACATAGATAACCCTCAATAATAGTAATAATAATAACAATAATAATGAAACCGGTACATATAGTAGCATGTAAATAAATACTATACTTTAATATATTAATTTTAAAAAGAACCCGCAGATTATTAAAGAGGCTGAACATTGGCCTGTTCGTTAGTTGCAGTCATAGACCTTGATGTCCTTGTTTTATAGCCTACATCCGTTATTTCTCTGTATGTTGGAAAGAGGCTATTTTTAGCAAATAAATGTATTTATTTAAAGTAGATAACTGAACATTAATTCTTTATTTTAAGTCAAAAATGCCACAAAGTCTCAGACTGTAAAGTGACGTGTTCAAGTTGCTTAATTTATCCAACGAAAAGTTGACATATCTGAAAGCAGATCATCTTTGGCAATTTTACTTGAAAAACGGATGAAACGATTAGAACTAATTGATGAACCTATCAAATGTCAAAAATCGTTTTCTGTCGATCGACTTATTTATTAATGACTTCTCCTGTCCGCTGCAGCCAATTGGTTTAATTAGACTTTGATAGAGTAATAATAATGATAATAATAATAATAATAATAATAACAATAATAATATACAAAATATGATATTATTTATCCAGTGAACCCAAGATAACGTGTCACTGGTAGTCATGGTGATGAAGACTGACGTGCCCCTATAAAAGCAGAGCCCTTAATTCCATCTTCATTTCTGCACCTGAGCGCTGACAGGAGCTGAACTCTTGAAACTCTACAGCTGAGAGATTCGTTGAAAAGTGAAAACCCTGAATGAAATAAACAACTGTTGACATCTGGAAGTGAGACAGCACCTGTTGAATGTGGAAAAAATGGCCTCTACTGGCTCAGGCCGTGAGATCCACTTGCTGACCACAGGCATCCTCCGTTTGGATTGCCGCTATGGTAAAACACAGAGCACCACTGAACTGCTCATTTGAACATGTTTGATCTAAATAATGATCAAAAAGAGCAGAATACAATATTATCAATTAAATAATAAATCAATTAACATCATATTTAGCCTATAAATATGAATTATTTGGTTTTGTTTGGGGGAAAATTTCCTCAGTTTTCAATCAAGACATGAAACCTGCTTTAACCTTTTATTTCGGTGTAAAATGATTAAAGACGATGGATTTCATTAGTGTGCGCGTGACAGGTGGAATAAGTATGAATATTAATGTATAATTTGAGAAAAACAAAGTTTTTTGAGGGGGTGCAGGGTCGTCGAGCATAACATTGAAAGTATAGGGCAAAGATGGCGACTGGGCCGTTTTTTGGAAAATGCTAAAAGTTGTGATGCTGCAGGCGCCATGGAGACGACGTCAGGTATTAGAACCGGCCGGAGACTGACGTCTGACGTCAGTGTAGTCAACCCGAGGCCCGTTCTTTGTATGTGCTGACTGAGTTTGAAGGTTTTGATTGTTGATGCTGGATTGAAATACATCCAGAGGTGTTAAAGCATCAAGTTAATAAATTCAAAGCTCAGTGGGATCATATTCAGCCTTTTAAAGCATCTGGATTTCCTCAGACAGGCACTGATAGATCAGTGTTGTTGCAGATTTATAAGAAAAGTTATGTCTGTTCATAACTCTCAGGTGTACAGAGCTCTCCAGGATGATCTTTTGTGTGCTCCAGATGCATAAAATATGCCATATTTTGTGCATACACTATGTCAGATTAAGATATAAAATAATAATGACTTGTCTTCAATTTTTATAATTTGACATGGACTGTAGTTATAGGCTGCTTGAAACATGGAGCTAGGTCACTGTTAAGTCTCTGCACAGCACACCAGTCACACCAGTCAGCATATGTGCTTGTAAATACTAGAAAAACACACTACTTTTTTAGGTTTTTAATTCAAATCTGGCTTATGAATAATATCAGACCACAACTGCAGCCTCACAGTGAAAGCAGCACATTCATCTTTCAATCTGATTTTAAATGTCAATAAAAACATAGAAATGAAACAGACACCATTTGTAATATTTGATTGTAAGAGGAGCAGATCTGAAGGATATCTGAATAGTGTTTAATTCGTGTGTCACTTATGTACCTAGTGCCAACATCTAACAGCAGAGCATGGACTGCATTCACGGCTGTTTAATATTTTAAACATTTCTGAAACAAAGAAGAGTTTGCATCATTTGTGCTGAGCTCGGCCCACGTGAATAATCTGAACGTTTTCCACAATAAGTCGTGCTGTGAACCTTGAAGTGTATCTATGTAAAAAGAAACAAACTGTGTTTTTTCATAGATGAATATAGGCTGTAATGAGTCCCATCATGTCCTAACTAGAGTGACTAATGTGTTCCTTGTTTTTCTTTCCATGTAGGTGACCTGCCACTGCCTTCACCAATCCTTCAGATGTTTGTAACAAACTTGAGGAACCGTCCTGTGAGCAGCGTAAACATAGAGTCCATGAGAGAGTCCATCCTGAGGCTGTATCACAACCTCATCACAGGCTCTAAGAAGTTCCCTTTCATTGCATACAGAGGATCTTTCCGCTCGTGTGTGCTGTCAACACCCTTCCAACATATCGAGCAGGAGCGGAGGGAGAATACTGCTCTGTCTCCTCTAATGGAAGGACCATCAGGTATAATGGCGCCCACTGCACGCTCCGGCTCTTCTCCTCAAACTGTGCTGACTCCAGTTCTTCCTGAGAAGGCCGATCTTGCAGCCGTGAGGGGCGACCGCAGAAACTGCGTCCACCACCTGGAGCTGGATGGCAGAACCATCACCAGAGTCATCTCCCCTGTGTACAGCTCTGAGAACACGGAGCTGATGAACCGCTGGAGACTGACCGACTACACTGCAGACGGCCACACTCTCATGTCAGTCCTCTGCAGGTTTACCAAACAATCAACACAGTGTGCAAAGACTCAGAGGGAGAGGATGAAGAGGAAGGCTGCTGAAGAAGAGAGCAGCAGCAGTAGCAGCAGCAGCAGCCTGACTCCACCAAAGAAACGCCTGAGAGTGTGACATCACAAGCACAAACCAGGACATCCAGCAGTTCCTGGAGGACCTGGAGACTCCTGGCTCTGCAGATTATTTAGTGTGTTGTACGTGATGTTTGTGACCTCAGCGTCTGGCAGGTTAACAGTAGTGATTCTTTTTACCCCTGAGGAGTGTCTAGCAGGGCTGCTCACACCCAGGTAGCGTCTTGCACCTGATTTTATGGACTGTATATACTCATACAGGGCTGGTCTGTGCGTCTGGCAGGGCTGGTCTGGATAACCCAGGTAGTGTCTTGCACCGGGTTTTATGGACTGTATATACTCATGCGGGGCTGGTCTGTGCGTCTGGCAGGGCTGGTCTGGATAACCCAGGTAGCGTCTTGCACCGGGTTGGATGGACTGTATATACTCATGCAGGGCTGGTCTGTGCGTCTGGCAGGGCTGGTCTGGATAACCCAGGTAGCGTCTTGCACCGGGTTTTATGGACTGTATATACTCATGCAGGGCTGGTCTGTGCGTCTGGCAGGGCTGGTCTGGATAACCCAGGTAGCGTCTTGCACCGGGTTTTATGGACTGTATATACTCATGCGGGGCTGGTCTGTGCGTCTGGCAGGGCTGGTCTGGATAACCCAGGTAGCGTCTTGCACCGGGTTGGATGGACTGTATATACTCATGCAGGGCTGGTCTGTGCGTCTGGCAGGGCTGGTCTGGATAACCCAGGTAGCGTCTTGCACTGCGGTTCATCCACCTTTTTATCCTCATCCATCTTTTTGGGCTGGCCTGAGCGTCTGGCAGGGCTGGTGAGGCCCCTGGTAGCGTCTTGCACCAGGGCCCATGTAGACATGCTGCAACATATGTAGGATAAAGTTGGCTGAGGGTTAAATATTGTACATTTGTATATATTTGCTTCACTATGGTTTGGTACACAGGTCAGTGATTTTAGTGCGTCTTGCACATTTCTTTATTGACGGCTGGCCTGAGTGTCTGACATGGTGGAACCACAGGAGAGTCACAGAGAACTCTGAGATGTGACATATCTTGAATTGAAATTTGATGAAGTGGAAACTCTAGATTAATGAGGCTGACTCATCAGTAGGTCAGGTCTAGCTTCAGATTTCAGTGTGAGCGAGGAACAGGAATCACAACAGAGAGCTGCACTACTGATCCATCACTGACAGACATGTGGACGAGGAAGAACAGGCTGATAGAAAAAGAGAGAGAGGACACAAACCACTGATGATATGAACCTTTCCTGAAATTCCAGTATTTCATGTTATTATTAGAATCAATATATTGATGAATACTTCAGTTTATCAACTTTATGTCTGAGGAGAGGAACATGAGGAGGAAACAAGAAGCAGCGAGGAGACAGCATGCAGTGTGAAGCCTCTCATCTCAAAAAGATAAACATACATTTATTCAGTTTTTATCAGCATTTCTATAATGATCAATATGTCTTCTGTTTACCTCATTACTGAATTATTAACTGTTATCCCCTGTTGTCTGCCATTTGTCTTTCAGAGAGAGAAAAGAGGAGGGAAACAACATGTGAACTCTGATTAAAAAAGATAAATATACATTTTATTTATGCTATTATTATAGTTCACATAGTGATCAATATCTCTTCTGGTTGCTGAAGTTGTTCATTAACTGTTATCTCCACTTGTCTGCCATTTGTCTTTTAGAGAGAGGAGAGGAAACGACACGAAGAGGAAACAAGACCAGACGAGAGAAAACATTATGTGAACCTTCTTATTTACAAAAATAAATATACATTTATTCTATTTTATTATCAGAATTGCTAAAGTTATCAAAGTTGGAATTGTGTATTAACCTTTATCTCTCCTGTTTGTTGTTTGACTTTTACAGAGAGGGGAGAGGAGACCTCATGCACTGTGAACACTCTCATTTAAAAAGATAAATATACATTTATTCTAAATTATCAGATTTCTATACTGATCAAAACGTATTCTGCTTCAGCCATTGAAGTTATTAACTTCTTCTGTTTATCTGTTGTTTGACTTTTAGAGAGAGAAGAGAAGAGGACGAGGGGAGAAGAAAGGAGACCTCATGCACTGTGAACCCTCTTATTAACAAAGAGAAGGTTACATTTTTGCTACATTATTATGAGTTTCTATTCTTATAAATAGTTCTTCATTTATGTCATTGCTGAAGCCATTATTTTCCTCCTGTATGTGCTCTTTGTCTTTCACAGAGAGGACAGCAGACAGCATACATTACTAAGATTCTTATTTAAAAAGATATGTATACATTTCTTCTATATATCAGAATTTCTACACTGATCAATAGTTCTTCTATTTAGTTAAAGTTAACTGCTCCTTGTCTTTTAGAGAGAGGAGAGGAAACGATTTGTGGAGGAAACAAGAAAAAAGACAAAAGGAGACAACATTTAAAAAGATAAGTTTCATGTTATTATCAGAATCAATATGTTGTTAAACACTTCATCTGCTCACCAGGTTGTTGAGGTTATTAACTGTTTTCCCTCCTTGTCTTTCTTTATCTATTTCCAGTGAGGACGAACTCCAGATGTTTCCTCATCTGCTGCAGCATCATCAAGACAGTTTCTGTCCTGAAGATCATCCTGTCTGCCATCACACACAGAGTGTTACAACTGCTTTTGTCATGTCTTACATGGAAGCATCAAACATCATCCACAAGAAGTTCTTTACACCCCTTTGGATACATTTACATTTTGTTCAACCCCTTAAAAGATAGAAACATTGTTTCATCTTTTTATTATTATCAAGAAATACCATGAAATGCCATAAATCAACAATAAATTTGTCTGTGTAGCCAAATGAACATCCTTCATGTGTTGCTTTTTGTCTTTAATAAACATGTTTTCACATGAAGTTACAGTGTGTGTTTGCATTTATATTCAGCACATCTGGAGAAAAGTGATGATATAATGTACATTTCAACTGAAGTCTAACTGATGTGATCTATTTAAAAAAAAAAGTTTTATGATAGAACTCAGTGTCACATGTAAAGTGACATGATAGTGGTAAAGTACAGTTAATTTGTATTTTTAAAATAGTTACAATATGGAAGTTTATTGTTGATGAATAATAATCTATTTGCATCACTGCAGTACGTCTGAGTGATGAAGTGGGTTGAAGTGGGTTGAAACATTTAAGGTCTATGAAAATTCATGTTGTTCGTCTGACCGGTGACTAAATCATACATGACATTGTTCAGATTCATGCACATTTATGTCCATGTTAACAGATGACTTTCAGTTCAACCACATGATGAATTCAAGACAAACTGACGATTTGAACCAATAATCCAAATAGGTTTGACTTTCGATAATAACATGACAGAAGATCAGATCAAATGTGTTTTTTAAACACATAGGACAAATCCTTTTATATACATTTGGATGGAAATATGTTTGTTACACAGCAAAATATATGCAGTGAATGACCTTAATTGGGCTGTAAGACCATGGATAGAAAGCCTGCTACAACAGCCCCATCTAGTGGAGTCTACATGCCACTCAGAAACACAACGCTCACTGTAAATTAAATCCACCTGTTTCTATTTAACACCTTTGTATTCTATGTGAAAGAGAGGACACACACACACACATCCATGAATACCAGCTGCTTTGTAGCATGTTTTGTGTCTGAAAGTTGGATGCTTAATACTTTTATTTTACGTGGACATGATGACTGACAATGTAACGAGTAAGAGTATAGCCTGATGATCTTTAAAACTTTATACAGGATTATCCATCATTGTATATATTACATTTTCACAACTAGAGCAGCCATGATATTATCATTCAACACTTAAGTTAATTTGATCCTGACCACTAAATATTCACTGTACTGTTCATTTTCATGCATTTCTGCACAGTATCTACATCCACAATATAACCACATTATATGCAGGCAGATATTGCAACCGACCAAAACAATAAAAAACGATTTAGTATCAAAGTAAGAGCATTTTGCACGTGTTGTCGTGGCCGAGTGGTTAAGGCGATGGACTAGAAATCCATTGGGGTCTCCCCGCGCAGGTTCGAATCCTGCCGACAACGGCGCTTTATGTAAAAATTTAATTCGTCATTTGCAGACATGAGCTCATGTGAGCCGGCTTTCAGACCAAAAATAGATACGTGAATATGTATGTATGCTGCTGTGCAGACCCTGGCTGTAAAAAGACAACTGGATAAAGCTTTGGAGACCAGCTCCAGTGCATTCCTATGAAAGTTACTCTGTGGTGAATGAAGCCAGAAAAAGCCACTTCCAACTGTGAAGAAATTATTCTGATGAAAACATACTGCGCGTGCTCGATGGCCGAGTTGGATAACTTCCGGTCTAGCTCTCTGCTAATTTGAATGGGATAAAATAAAAAATTGTGTGGCTCTTCTAGACTTTCCAAATGTTATCGGACTGAATGGATCAAATTCTGATAGTGAAACGAGTCTTTTCATGGGGATTGTGACGTTCCAAAAACTGTATCCACCATTTTACAGCTGCTCCTTTTCCCATAATTGTATGGGGGGAAAATGCTTTTTGGGCCAGTGTGCATCACGTGATTGACCCTGTTCATGGGGGCTTGTGTGAACCTGATGTTAAACTTCTGTGTTGAAGTTACTGTGTAACCGCAGCATGCTGTCAGTATGTGAACACCGTCTACAGTTATCAGAAATATCATGAGAAAATAATAAAAGCCGTGTGCATTTAATGACTCAACGGCAGTAGGATATAACACAGTAGGGTATATTTCATCACTATGCAGCATCAAAACGTACTTCCCCTTTTTCTCTCACTATCAAAAAAAAAAATTAAGAGAGCAAAATGAAGGTCACCATGTCTGCAACAAGCCATCACAAAATGTGACCCTACTGTAGCTGCAATAAGAAGTTCAACAACAACAACAACAAAAACACACCTTTGAAATAAAATGCAGTTTTCAGTATTTTGTGTCCCCTTTAAAACACTGAATAGCACAATGAATCTACCAAGGATCAACAAAAGAAATATCTTTAGCATTAAAATTTTTATAATTTTAGTATTCACATTTTAGCTTTTATATTATTTCATTTAAGTAGTCTAAATTTCACTTATCCCTCAAATTGCCAAGTCCTTTTTTCAGTTTCCTTTTTCCTTTTGAAATGTAATAATGTCCTGATTATCCCAGTATTTATCATGATAATTGATTTGCCACTTTCTTCATTCTGAGTGAAATTATCCTCTATATTTACAGAGAATTTAAGTCCTACTGGGTTAAAAAATGCTAACACTGAGAGTATAAGATCAGTTGTCTGTCTTCACTTCTGCTACAAAAATGATAACAGTTCCGCAGGGGAAATGTATGTGTGAGTAGTCTTCATATTTTTAATGCTACTATGTTCACATTTTTGTAACACCACACACGATGCTTCAAAAATAAGGTGTAGGCCTTTTTACTGTATAACATTTGCTCTAGGCATGCAGATGTAGTGTAGAGTACAGAGAGGTCGCCTGTCAGTAGTTCATATGAGTTCATACTGTATAGTTCAGTGAGTCTTGGTGTTATAACGGAGGAAGCACTGGTCACTGAACGAAGCAGTTATACTTTTCTTCTCCTCTCTTCTCTTGCTGGTGTTCCTCCGCCTTCTTCTCCTCTGCTCCTCCTCCACTCTTCCCTCCTTCTTAAATTCCTGACATTATGCTTCAGTTTGAAGCAATATTTTATGCTTTTATATGGCGATGGTGGTATAGTGGTAAGCATAGCTGCCTTCCAAGCAGTTGACCCGGGTTCGATTCCCGGCCATCGCATTCCTTTTCCTTTCAAGCTGTACACATCTGGATTGATGTCTGTGAAGTAGTGCTGCAGACTCCCCACACTCACGCAATTCCGTTTTAAAAGCGCCCACACTCCTTCTTCTATTTATCATAGTTTGAAAACGAAACGTCTGAGTTTATTGCTTTGTAAACGCAGCTGGAGACATTGTGTACTATCTCTCTGCACAGCAACAAGACAGAGAGTATTTGTCTGGCTTGCATAATATAGAGCTCTCATGCGTTCATTGTTGTATAATACATTTTTATTCCCAGCATAACGATGCCCGTCAGGATGGGTTTGGCGCTTTTACACGCGATCATTACTCATGCAGTGTGCTAAATTTGTTTTCAATTTTGAAAGAACGCCTTTAAGTTTGTTATAAGTTGTTTTCCGTTCTTGATGTCGTGATTTTAAGTAATGTCAGTGATGTCATCTCATTTTAAATATTGGGACTGCAATTAATCCTTTTGCATTTAATCAGTGATGATGTGCAAATATGCAGTTTGTACTGCCAAGTAATATACTGCTAGGCAACAGGAAAACAAGACAAAACTGAAGAAGAGAAGAGTGTGTACACCAACATTTAACACCTGCCTTCTTCCTAATACACACTTTTCCCCACAAGGATATGTTGTTATGATCACAAGTCGCTCTTCTCTTTGTCAAATTATCACATTTAGAAAAATAGAAATTCACCCTCTCCAGTAGATGGCGCTCTTACTCTGTCATTTTCCTGGAAGAATGACTCACTGTGAAAGTTGCGGAGAGCTTCAAGACTAGACTGATAACACTCCGAACATGTGACGCTTTTAGTACGAGGGACAACAAGGTTGAGCAGCATCAAACGATTCACTTAGGTTTCAGTGACACATAACCAGTACATCTTGCCCAAAACTGAGTAAGAATTGTGAGAAATAACATATAAGATAGCAGTTTCACTTTTGTTTTTACCAGTTTATAGTGAACACTGACACTAAGAGTGTGTATCTGCAGTAGTCAGTGTTGTTGGGGGACAGCAGAGGCCTTGCATGGTGTTGATGGGTGTTGTTTTGTAGCTCCAAACTCTCATCTTAATGTCTTTTTAACAACAAATCAATAAATTAACTATAAATCTCACAATGAAAATATAATTTTATTTCATAACTTCTATCAAGTCAGTTTTTAAATGAGACATTAAAGGATGAATCCACACTAAATCGCACAGGGAAGGTGACAGAAACGGGACCCTCTTAATGTGCAGAGTGGGTTTGATGATTACCTTTTTTACAAAGGTTTAAGTAAGAGTTGAGCTCACGTGCAAAAGTTCATATGGTAGACAACAAAGCCAGCATGAAGACTGTTTCCCATTTTTGGACAATTAACTGGTATATAATAACACCTGTGTTCATACTTTCTAGTGTGGTGATTTACTCACTGTATCACTAACTGACCACCCAACATCAGCCACCATGTTTTTACTTATATCCTTTTTTATATTCCCAAAATCACCGACTTCACTCACTTCACTATTCTATATTCTAGCCACAATTCCCCAAAAATGGTCTTTTTCCCCCAAGCTGAATTAATCAGTTATTCCAAACTGACAATTATCTGTACTCATAGTGAGCTTTTCTCCATGTCTGTCTCGACTGCTCCAGGATTATATTGGTATTAATGCTTGCTAGGCTCTTCTGTGACAATGCCTGGACAATTCCATTATTCCACTGTTCAACAGATTTTGTCATTTCATGTGCTATTCTTAAAGCTAAATTTAACTTATTATATATAATACATATGAATTACAGCTCAGTATGTTCAGAATGTAAGCAATTAGAAAATAGTTTAAATATAATGGGTTCTTTTTATTCAGTCCATGGCCATTAAGCTACTGTACCCCAACTCTACAACTCAGCAGTGCACAGGGAAAAGGATGTCTATCAATCCCACTGATATCTTTAATAAGAGTGCACTTGTTGTTGAAGTAGAAACAATACAAGTTTCTGATCAGACAATACAACACAATAGCAATAACTGTCAACATTCATCTGGACTACTTTGTAAAATATAGTTGTGTGGAATTAACTGTACATCAAATTTAAATTTAAAGCTAAATCAAAGGTCCAGTTCCATGTTGAGTGTCAGCATGATTCATATTTCAATGCTCTCAGAGGGCTGGGATGGAGCCAGGAGCAGCAGGAAATGCTGTCATTAATCTTTTGAGGGTCTCACGACATCTATCATAATTTCATCTCCAAACCGTATTATGTACTGTACACGGGTTCATTTAACCTATTAGCTGATGTAAAACACAATAGATGGGAATTATTTTCACTGAGATAGATCACTTTAGGATAAAAGTGGATCTTATGACTAAACATAGTAGCTCTACACTGACATGAGTGATTCTTGTTTCTCTCAGCAGGCATACGTCAGACTGTCGGTATGTATCCTCTGGTCAGGGCAGTCAGTGTTTCTGCATATTTTCATGCAGGAATTCTTCCCACCTCTTCTCTGAGAACTCATCTGTATTGCCAACTGGAACAGGAGGATAATAGCACTGATGCTGTACTGACTCCATGCCATGGCTAAGTATGACCTAGACCCATTTCAACACACCTCTGCTCATCTTAATAATTTTTTTTGTTTGTACCGACATCCTTGTTTATCCACTTTTTCTCTGTCCTTTTCCGTTTATATTATATTTGCATTATGATGGTAGTACATACATGGTTTCTTTTTCTATGACAGGAAGTAGATATCTGCCTCATACACACACCATACCCACACATGAATTTCTGCACATCAATCCCACCTTGTACATATTCCCTATCCTCTGTCCAGTCTGTGTAATGTAAATGTCTCACGTATGTTTGTTCTGTCACCTCTATGTTAAATCCTTTGTTATGTTTTGTCTTGCTTCAAAGAATTATCTGTGGTCCACTGAGTATCATACTAAGTAACATTTGGGAACTTTGACTTCTTTATTTAAAAGGAAAAAAACACGTGGTTATATTTTGGAGAGCGAATCATAAAAGAAGTAGCATGTCGATATCAGCAACAAAACTTGTGTATCCTTGCAACAGTATTGAAATTTTTCACCCAGCCCTAGTTATGACACACATAAACCATACTTTCCCACCAACAATCTAAGCAGTAGCACTTATTAGGTCTATAACAGTTCAATGTTGGTCTTTGCATGGTATCATGTATAATACAATGAAAGCAAAATAAGAGACAAAAGGTTTCATGCAAAGACTTTTATTTATGAATACTCTGCAGTACTGTACAATAGCACACACTTGTCTCTATTTATGATCATTCTCAACGATCATTTCAAATATAGACAAATATTGTGCCTTCAAAAACAGTTCCCTTTTCACAATAATCTAAAAATACCTTGTTCTGTTTTAAATATGTAGCATAACTTCTGAAAATAAAATATACATTATATGAAATATAACAGTTGTTTATTGGATAGACTATATAGTACCAAATGCAATTATATGCAAATACACCTTCTCTGTGACTTCTTACGCATTTCATGCACAAAAAAAGAAAAAAAAAGATGCTGCGCATACAAAAGAAGCTGTACATACTTCTGTATGAAAATAGAAAATATCAAAGCAAGATGTGCACCAATAGTCTATATGTTACAAAGAACTTGCAGTACAAAAAGACCTACGAGAATGACCAGATAACACATTACCTGGAACACAGAGGTACAGGGACTGGGTTGATAACAGGACAAAAACAAAACTTGCGAGGAGCTTCCACTGATGAACTCGTGTCAGAGCTGCTTCCTCACAAGTCTATAACTGGATCCAACGGCTTCAACGTCACATACAGCTGGATCAAACAGGGCTTACAGACAACAGCAACAGTCTTGCAGGTGACAGGGTCAAACAAGCAAACCAGAAGTTGCAGTTTTAGCTTTGAATTTTGGTATTAAACCCAGTAAATGTTGATGTCCAATGCATAGCATAAAGTTTGGTTTGGTATGATTTTAAATTTCTTGTATTGCTACCCCATAAGTAAAGTGAGTGTAAACCAATTGCCAGTTATGCCCACAACTTATAAAGCACTGATATGTCAACATTAAATTACTGAACATGTTCAGATACTGTGATTAGTATTCCAACAGCAATGTTCTGTACAGCATCAATATTAAGCATATTTAGCTTAATATTCAATATTATTGCCAAAACAACTCCAAATGTTTCTCATTAAAGTAAAATGAATTACTGATGTTCAGTTTAAATGAGTTAAATTAGAATACTGAATGTGTTACACACAAATGAAGTTCTCCACAGAAACAGTGTGTACAAGGCACACTGAGATCAATATAGCTACATCTATCACTTCCTGCAAAAAAGCACTTCTGAAATCACACACAAACTAAGATGTGAACAAAGCAAACCACACGGTTAAATATAGACTTCTGTTAATGCCACAAAATATAGATTTTCTTCTTGAACAGTATGAGGATTAACAAAAATAACACTCAAATCAGACATTTCTGATACACGCTGCGATTGCTGATGC
Organism: Thunnus maccoyii; assembly: GCF_910596095.1. NCBI lineage: Eukaryota > Metazoa > Chordata > Actinopteri > Scombriformes > Scombridae > Thunnus > Thunnus maccoyii. Next base: position 22,031,750 of record NC_056553.1, read on the forward strand.
TGAGACTGACGGCACTGGAGAACAGGGAGGGTGCGAACATGAATCCCACCGGGTGTAATCTCTGAGTACTTGAGGAGATTATCAGGTGCTCACTGGTAACATAAAGCCAATCATCTCAGCAGTGCCAATCTAACACTTGTACCAAAAGAAAGAGCTTTAAAGCAGACATTTAAATGAGATCAGCTCCTTGAAAAGGAGACTTACTACTCAAATCATGTCACAAACGCCCTGTGTACGACGACTATATTGCTCTTGAGTGAAACTATTCAAGGACCACAGTGTTTCTCATTGCAATCCAGGCTCTCTGAGTACATTCTATATCACACAAGTATAAGAATAAAGAGCAGGGGGTTTCATTATTAGTAATACACCCAAAGACTACACTTCCAAAAATCTAGTCTTTTCTTAACATAGATAAGAAAATATACATTTCTTCAGCAATTAAATGTCTTAAATTGTTTTTTTAATACTCTTAATAAAATCTTATACCTCTTTCTTATTTACATTTGGTGTAGGTTAATACTGATTGTAATGCAATACTGTTGCCTTCTTTTGTATTTTTTCTGTTACATTTCATTTGTTTGAAGAGCAGAAGCACTTTTACATTCATATTTCAACACCAAAGCTCAGCAAGGAGCCCAAGTGCAGACGGGAATAATGACATGCATTTTTCCAAGAGCAAAATAAGACAACTTCAAAAGGAGGAAGTCTGCTTGCTTGAGCAAATAAACTTTTGAGAGGTGGACGGAATGGAAGGACGAGGTTGAGAAGGCCTGGAGAATTGGCACCAGCGGCACCTTTATTTGGCTGTAAAAATGCTCCCGCAGCACCAGGACAGTCAGTTTTGTGAGGAGTAATGTGTAACAATATTGGAAAGGTCACAGCTGACTAAGCTATGAGATGAGATGAAAGCCTTTGTTGTTGGAAAAAGCTGTTAACTCGAGACAGACAGATTTCCACAGTGGTGAAGGCAGAGTCAGAGGTTACACTCTCTCCACTCGACTGGGGTCGTAGGAGTCTGATGAGAAAAGAGAGGAAAGAAAAGATGAGACAACACAATTGAAAACAAGTCAGAATGATTGTATTTTCCCACAGAAGTGTGGAAACTAAAGGAACAGATCAACATTTTGGGAAATACATTTATTTGCTGTCTTTCCTGTAGTGAGATGAGAAGATTTATATTAATCTCATTTTTGTGTGTTAAGTATGAAACTGATGATGGAGAATTGGTTAGTCTAGCTTAAAGGTGCAGTTTGTAGAATTTAGTGGCATCTAGCGGAACAGACTTGGCAGAGATGGAATATAATATTCATAAGTCTGCTTTAATTAGTGTAAAATCCCATGAAAATAAGAATCGTTGTGTTTTCATTACCTTACAACGAGCCCTTTATATCTACATAGGAAGAGGGTCCTCTTCCATGGAGGCCGCCATGTTGCACCACCATGTTTCTACAGTAGCCCAGAACAGACTAACCAAACACTGGCTCTAGAGAGGGCCTTTCACGTTTTTTGCGAGTTTCATGGCCACTGTAGGTTCTCCTACACACTTGGAAGGGGAAGGGGAGGGGAAAGGGTATTCGGTTGGTTGCAATCTGCAACCTCATTGCTAGATGCTACTAAATCCTACACACTGGTCCTTTAAGTCTTAATAAAGACTAAAGGCAGGGGGAAAGAGCTAGCCTGGCTCGATCTAAGTGAGAAAATAAGCCTGACAACATGATGCATCTCATTTGTTTCATCTGTACACAGAAAGAAATGTAAGAACTATAATTTGTGGGTTTAGCTGGGTTACGTGCTGCAACTATTTCTTGATGAAAAACAGCTGGGTCCAGTGACTGTGCTCATCATCCAGAAATCTTGTCATTATTGTGAGATTGCCAGGTTTTGTACCATCATATCATAAGAGAGATGAAAACTCTTGGGTCCACCAAGTTAAATCTAATGCTTATGAAGACCCTTTTAATACCACATAGAAGGCAATTTAATACCTGTTTCACAACCATGCTAGCTTAAGTTTGAAAGTATGATAGAAAACCAGCAGGGACAATATTGCTTAGGATAGTCATTTCCCACTGCGTCCTGTCTTTATGCTAATGTTCGGCTAATCAAGTCTTGACTCCAGCTTCATACTTAACACACAGACATGACACCAGTATCAATCTTATCATCTTACTCTCCGAGGAAAAAAACAAACAAGAGGTGAACTATTCCAACAGAATAACAATCAACAATGCACCTATATATACAGTGGCTAATATCCATATATTGAACTATAGTACAACATAAACATATAAAATGGTTTCTCTTAATACTCTCACACTCACCTGAGACAGAGAGCATCTCCTCATCCTCCATATTTGAGGGGCCACAGGTCCCAGTGCTGAAGCTCAGTGGCAGGGTTATTTCTCTCTTGGGAACACTGCGAGGTTTAGGAAGCAGAGGAGGCTTTTGGAGCCTGGTGCGCTGCTTTGGTTTGGGAAACTTTTCTCCCTCAGCGTCTTGTGTTGCCTCAGCTCTGCTGACTTCTGCTGCATTCTGTCCATCTCTCACCTCCACAGGCTTTTCTTTGTCATCTTCCAAAATTTCCAACTCCACCTCTCTATCTAGCTCTTCTGTTTTTAATTCAACATCTTCTCTACTACCTTCCTTTTCTACCTTTAGTGCAATCTCAACATTAACCTCTTCTGTCTCCTCTTCTTGTCTTTGTTCTCCCTTGCAAATCCCTTCATTCTCTTCTTTAGGTTCACAATCTTCTTCAGGATCTCCCATCTTGTCATGTATTTCATGTGCATTCTCATGTTCATCTGGATGTTCATCTGGATTTTCCTCCTCCTTTCTTTCTCCTTTTTCTGCTTTCTTGTCCTCTTCGTCCTCTTGTTTCTCCACAACCTCCCCCTTTGTCTCTTCCTGAACCTCACTCTCCTCTCTGTCGCCATCTCTCTCTTCAGAATCAACTTCTCCTTCGGACTCTGAGCCTTTGAGGCTGAGGCGTCTTATTCGAGACACTGAGTCCAGCTCTTTCAGACGGGCCATTCTGTCTGGGGTTGACCTGCCCAGAGATGTAGCAGATGAAGAAGCAGAAGAACTTAGCTTATCTTGCAGGGATTCGATTAGTTTGCATGTTCCACCACGCCCCTTCTTTTCTCCAGTGCACATGCTCAGTGCTAGCTTCTCATCGGGGGAAACAGGCAGGGACAGGGGAAGCTTACTGGGTGGGAACTCAGGCAGGTCCAGTACTGCTGCTGACTGAGTCTCAGTATCTTGGTTGTCTTCACCATCGTGGCTGTTGCTGTGCTTTTGTCTGTCATCTTCTTCCTGGTCCAAACCTGATCCTGTCTCCTTTACCTCCTCTGTCTCTGCTCCCTGGACAATCAGGGAGTCCTCTTTGACTTGCTCACACATTCCTATCACCTGCTGTGTCTCTCCACCTTGACTTTGTAGTTTCTCAGCTACACTTGTGACCGTATCATCCTGGTTGTCCTCTGACTGTTTGTCAGCCACACCCAAGGCCTCCACTGGAACAGCTATACCTAAGATTCTGGCAGCCCTCTGCTCAATGGACTCATTTTCAGGGATGCCCTTTGCGCATTTGACCTCGTACAGCTTGCTGAGGTCCTCTGCAGGTAAAGCATTGGCCTTCTCCTGAATCAGTAAGTTCTCCAGGTGCTTATCAGCTATTGTTGACTCATTCTTATAGGTCAGAGGCTCAGAGATGCTATATCTCTCATCGCCATCACCGCCCTCAAACACAAAGGAAACCTCCCTTCTCAACCTGGTGACATGTGGGGAACCTTCACTCTTAGGTGATCTGTTGCTTTCACTCCTGGTCCTACAGATACTCAAACTGAGCTCACCCCTGAATTGTGGCATGTCGTCCGATTGAGCTTTTCTCTCAGTCTCCCCTTCAGCCTTAAGCTCTTGATTCAAATTGTGCTTGGGGCTACCACTTTTTTTAACAAGTGCTGTCCTGCTCTCCCATGAGAGCTGTAATGACTGACTAAGCTCCTTGTGATCGAGTGGAGATGGGACAGACAGTGAGCGCTGCATTGGCTCCCCGGGACCACCAGGAGTCTCTGTATAGACTGTTAGTCCCACATCCCTCAGCAAGGACTCTTGAGGGACTGGGATGTCCTGTCTATAGAGCCGGTTTGATTCACTGTGCGGGGACAGTGAGGACAGGAGGCAATTGTCTCTTGGGCCTGGGCAGGGGATTATGGATACCTCATTTGTCGATGGTAGGTTGTTTGTCTGTGGCCTGGAGAAAGCACTTCTCATTACCATGGAGTCTAGATCAGCAGTAGAAGCGAAAGACTTTGATCTGACTTTGATGTTGTTGGGTTTTTCCATGTGCATGGGTGGAAGACTGATTGCTTCCCTGCCTGGTTCTGGACCAGCAGTGAAATGTGCTCCTGATTTAAACCGGTCTAATTTCATCTTCACCCCATCTAAATCATCAATGCACTGACCCACATTGGGTCTCCTGCTGATGGTGTCTTCCATCTCCTTATTAATGCTCTCCAGTTCACCAATGGCATCACAGGGTCGTCGGTTTACTGGCTTTAAGAGAAACTGACCAAAGACCACTTGCTCTGCACTCTCTGGGGGACTGGAGTTGCTCTTCCTGGGAGAGGATGGCTGCAGGTCTCCTTGATCCCGGTCCTTGAATGGAGAGGATGGATCTTGTAAGGGTTGCAGCAACGGCGGTTGTGTTGGGCTGAGGCTGAGACGGGAAAAGGCGCTGTTGCTGGAGGGATGAAGGTTTTTCTGGCCAGTCATGGGGTACCCATAAGAGGAGCTACTGTCTGCCCCCATACCACTGTCTGTGGTTGTACTTGAGGCAGACTGAACAGGCTCTTGTACTCCAGGAGGGCTCTGGGGTTCTGGACTTTTCACCACTGTCAAAGGTGAGCCAGTCTGAGTTTCCTGGTTACGATATTGGTTTCCAGGCCAGGACCCAGCATAGCACAACTCTTTGTCTTCATTAGCTTGAAGTGCCCAGGCATCTATAATCTCCTTCCTTAGAGGAGCCCTCTTGTAATTCCTCATGGAAGATGTGCTGCTGGTGTGAAAGTGATAGTGGGGTTTGATGGGCATCTCGTTCACAGACTTGCTTCGCAGGTTCTGGGTCTCTTTGAGGCCTACAGCAAAAGTGTCTGTGTTGGTGACAGTCAGGCTTGGTATTGTCTCATTGTTGTTCTGATCTGCTGCTGAGTCTTTGTTAATGTTAGTCGGTGTGTGAACGGGGACAGACACAAGGCAGAAGATGGTCTCACTCACTCTTCTCTTGGTGTTCCTGTTGTTCTCTGGCCCTGATTCTGGGACAATTTTCTTTACTTGAGTGATGGTTTCTGCAAAGACCTGATCTGAGCTGGACCCCTGGCGAGATGATGTTTTTGTTAATGGAACCTGGAAGGCCGAAGAGGGTGATGGAGGAGGACGTTGGTTTTTGGGATATCTGTTGTTGCAGTTTTGGTCAGTTGCTGGGAAGTTATCGACAGTCTCTTTGTGCAAATTGCTGTGCCACCTGTTATTGTCATTGTCGAAGTCGCTAGAAGACGTCTGGTTGGCATCACCGGCCAGTTTGGCAGCGATGAATGGCCCCAATGGCGGGGGCAAAAAGGCACTGTCGTCGGATACAGGCTCCGACACGGTGACGCTGGGAAGCTCGTTGCGGATGTGGCGGATCTTGTCAGCGTCTGTAAGAGAATTACCACCCAGGGCTGAGGAAATGTGGCGGATGCGGGGGTCATCAAAGGGGATATATTGGACCCCTCCACCAGGGCGCTCCTGGGTAGTATACACAGGATAAAGCTGCTTCTGGCTGGACATGCTTCTCTCTCTCTGGGGATCAGGCCAGGAACCTGCTGGATGTCTGGTGAACCAGTGAGATCCATCTGGAGCCACCTGTATCTGCTGGTATAAATCCCCTCTGTACCTAGGAGTAGAACAACACAGTTGCAATTTATCTACATGACAACGAGTTAAGAAGACATACTGTATAGGATTAAAATAGGAGAGCAAAGGATATCAGAATAAATAAAGTGATATTAACCAACCTAATTATATTGCTCTCCTCCAATGTTCGCTTGGTGAGTTTACAGTTACTTTCACAAAGGTGTACTGAAGTGAAATGGCACTCCATTTCAGAGTACAACATAGAATATATCTTCATTGCACTGGACAGTTACATTTGCAAACATCAACAGATATCACCAGAGACCATAGAAAAAACACTGATCTCGAAAAGATTTGAGAATCTTCATTATCAGTGCATAAGATAAAATCCATTTGAGGAGATCTATCTGGATCTGGCTTGGGTCTTACATATATTACGTAGTCTCATTGCTAATGTACTGTAGGTGTAACATGACATAAGGGGCTGTACCATCTCTGGATACGCACACTAAGTGAATTTTCCTACAGCAAAATAAAATTTCTATGCTGAAATTCAATGATAATCTCCCCTTAAAGGTTTCTTTAAAGGTTTGGTATATGTGGATAATATATTTGGCTCTCAACAATTTATTTCTGTATTCTGCAACTCTCAGAGCTATACATTTCTTAACTAATATACAGATTTTGTCTACCCTTGACTACATCAATTAAAGAAATGTCTTTTAAATAAGGGCAAGGCTCAGCTGTCAGAGATGAAAAATTCAAGCCAAACACTAATAAACATTACAAATATCTTATTTTACTGATGAATTACCCATAACTTAGGTACCCTTGTAAATAGAGCAATTTACCTGTAGTCAACAGCAATTTCACCATATCCCCGGTGCCCCCCTCCCATCATAGGGGCTCTCTTATATGATGGGGGAGGGATGTATCCTGGAGGTCCAGAGTCCTGTGCAAAATAGTCCAGTTGCGTGTCACCTGTCCTTGATAAGGGAAGTGGTGTTCTATCCCTGGCCTGGGGAACAGCTGAGTCTCTCCCAGACAACACCTCACAGCTTCCCCTGATCTGCTGGTGCATTTCATAGGAGGGAGGTCTAGGGGGTCGGGTGAAGCGGGGCTTTGGTGTCATTAGGAGTTGGTTGGCGCTGGCTGGCCTGCCATTCTCCGGCCAGCGGGGTGCCCTGTAAAGGTTGTGGTGTGACAGTGGGTGGCCATTGACCCGCCTATACAGTTCCTGACCAGATGAGGCTATGTCCACATATTGCAGGCTCTCAGGCTGCAGCATCCTGGGCAGGGACTGGGATTTGGCTTTGGTCCTGGGGTGGACTACCATGCCCTCTGGTGTCCTGGCATGGAGCCGCTGCTGCTCCTGTGCCCAACGCTCACCCTCACTCTGTGAAAGCTGGCGGCTAAAGCTCACAGCTGGTCGCCACTCATCTGTCCCCAGGCTCTGGCACTTTCTTTCAGTTGCCATCCTCCACTGATGGAGAGCTGCCTCCCTCTCTCTCGAGCGGGCATGAGCCTGAGCCTGTGCCTGGACCTGGGCCTGAGCCTGAGAATGGGCCTGCGCCTGGGCTGCCCAGCGCTGCCTCTCCTGGGCTGCCCTCTGACGCTCCTCTGCAGGCACCTCTTGGCCTCTTGCTTGTTGAGGCCCCTCTGGCCTGTTGTAACCCCCCTGCGCTGCTCCATGGGGCTCTCTGAGGTCGGCATAGTCCAGCAGCACAGTGAAGTCCTGGCCTCTCCTTCTCCAGTAGGACACGTCCTTGGACTGCGACTGTGGACCTCTGCTGCCATCACAGAACCTTAGAGGAAACATACACAAGTAAAGGTGTCAGTATGCTTCAACAAAGTGTTTGTTAGATGGTCAAACAGTGTTTGAAGCCCAATACCCTCACAGCTTTCAGAAGTCATTGTGGTTTCTCCAAAACCAACAATCTGACAAGCACAGCCACTTTACACAGCATTTGGCCAGGTGTGATAAACTACACATACTGAAAGATCCAAGCACTTTGAAATATCAAAGCAATCACATAATCAAAACACTGACAAACAGCTGTTCAGGACCATTAAATGTCAACAAACAGGTAATATTGAAAGGAAAAGAGGCCAAATAAGTCTACAATGTGGACTGAATTCATATCCCACTAGATGGAGACAGATGACCATGAGTAGCAGTGCAGTGTCTGGTCATTGTGATTTTCTATGGGGTATAATGAACACATTATACAATGACACACTGTGGCTGTTAGTCCCGGATGTCCTCCAAGACAGATCAACAATTTAGAGGACGTTTCATCGACAATCTCTCTACTGGACTGTTCCTCAGCTCCTAATGTGAGAAAATGAGAAGCATCTCACTACACCAGTGTAAGCAAAGCTCCTATTATATCCCTGAGAGAGTGTTTGATGGCAGACCTGATGGGCTACAACAAGGCGCAGTGGTCTCTCGATGGAGCCAGATTCAGGCTATTTGTGGAGTGACTAACTGACAACGTAAACAAGACCGTGCACATGTGTACAGCCCCTTGAGGCTGAGGCCACTGAGCGTCCTTGACATTTCCATCCATGATCATCACTGGCCAGAGATGTTTGCTGGGGGAAAGGAGGGGGGGCAGCCATGCCAATCTACTAAATTTGAGGGCATCTCATGTAAGATGAGTTACCATCATTAGTCTAATTGGGTCTAAGTAGCACTGCCTAATGGGAGTGCCAAGATAGGCCTGTTCCTTATCTAAACTAAAGCTGCCAGGCAAAACGGATTTGGATGAGGGTAAAAAAAGAAGGATGAACAAACAACAGACAGAAATCACAGAACATATGTCTTAGCTATTGCCACATTCCCAATAGAATGCTCTGATAGCACTGGCAGAGCAGTGACATGAATATGCGGATTACTCGTCTCAAAAAATAAAACCAGAAATTGAAAAAAAACTAACACACCCACTGACTTTATTCAAGGTCATTTGACTATTTTCAGATGCTCTGTCACTGGCTGGTGGCAAAAAGGGATTAGGGAAAAAAAGAAAGTCAGCCACACAAAATGTAAGGAAAAAGGAAAAAAAAAAAATCTGACAAGCCTGTCTAATTGTGTGGACATGGGAACAGCTGTATTGACTTTGTCTCAGTTACAGCACACTAACCCCCAGAACTGGTGCAAATAGGCAAACTAAACAACACTGTTTTCAGGAAAAAACAGATTGGCTGCAGCCAGGCGATATCTGTGCAACTATCAAACGTTCCAACAGCCCTTACCCGAGAGGGTTTCAATTGCATAACTCCAGACTAAGCTAAATATAGCCTTTCCTCCATATACATATTCAAATGAACCCTATATAAAGCCTGTATTATTGATGGGGTATGCATTATATATTAAGGTATGATGCTTGTGAAACAGTGGAAGATGGCTGGGCATATGTTTGAGGGTAGAATCTGGAAGGGGATATTCTGACAAACCTGGCAACCTGTGTGTGTAAGACTGGGAATGCTTAAATGGGGGACATAGGTTTGCCCAAAAGCTGTTTTGATTACAACTCCAAGGTCCCGTGTGGCAGATTAAGACTCCAGCACACATTATCCCTCCTCCCATGCCCAAGACTTGATTGGGAAGAGGAGGAAAGAGGGGAATGGAGATGAAATGAAAGGAAGGGACACACAAGGGGAAAGACGGAAGCAAGAGAGAGACAGCAGGAGGGACTGAGAGACAGAGTGAGGCAGTTCTATCCTAAATGTGATGCAAAATCCCCACGCAAAACTCCTTGATTAGCTATTAAATTTCATGAATCTGTTCCATCAAGGCGCCGTAGTAATGAATGATTGTGTCATCATTCAATAAAGGATGATGTCAACCTGATCAGGGTGGTTGATGGCATGCAAAATGGTCAGTCAGACAGGAACACATCCCTACTCTCAAGGTACAGCACAGACTACATCTTACCCACTGTCTGAGGTCAGCGACTCTCCCAAGGAGTGGGTGTCAATCTGGTTCCGGCTCTCACCCTCCCGCCTGGACTGGCTCCTGTCCCTGGGTTCATTGTTGTTGCTGGGACAGCTGCTGGCGTACACTTGGGGCTGTCTGGTTCCACCACTGTTCCCATAGGGTGCACCGGACCCTCTTTCATAGCCATTCACTGTCCTGGGGCCAGGCCTGTTCTCCAAGATTTCATGATGTTTGCTGTAGGACGGTGGTGAGGACGAGGAAGCCTGGTGGGACGAGGATGCGGGGGCTGGGGTAGGGGTAGGGGTGGAGGAGGAGGTGGTATGCTTGGGCAGCTTGTATCCATGAGAGATGAGGAGGTCCTCCACGCTGTACATGGTCGCATTTGTTAATGCTGGTGTGTTTTCTTTTTTTCCTCTCTCTGCTTTTTTTTCTTTTTTGAGAGAGGAAGGTAGGTCGGTTGTCAAGGCGTCTCTGCTTCTTCCCTACGTGCAGCGGCAGGATCACCGGCACAGCTGCGCAGCTGAGGCCATCACTGGGAAAAACAGAGAGAGGGGAACGACATGAAGAGACAAGAAGAGAGACAGAGAAAAGAAGGTGACGGTAAAACCATTATCCCTGCTACCCGTGTCCAGATTTTGTCAAGGGTCCCAACACATATGGACAGTTGAGAGCTTGGAACAAAAAAGAGAACCCCCGAACCCAAATTCTGAGCCGCCACGACAAAACCGAGATCACCCGCCTTCCCAGCAGCCTTTCCCTCCCTCCTCTCTTCTCCAGTCCTCATAGCAACAACCCTCTTTCCATCTCACTCAGAAAGCGCCGATACCAAACCCGTCCACGTACAGAACTGTGGAAGACGGGGAGGTAAACAAACACCCTCGAAATGAACCCAAAATTACATGATCATCAGTGGTGACTAGAGTTTCTGTGGGCTGCTGGTTCTGCAGTGAAACCACAAAATGTCACTGTTTACACTGAGCTCCCGGTAGACTTCCATACAGTGGCTGCAAGGTAGCTGTTAGCAGCCAACCAGTGCTCATGTTTTGCATCAATGAGGCAACAGGGGGATTGTATTTCTCTCTGCTCACCTCCTCATCCTCTCTCGCTACATCTTTTTCATCTCAGAAGTATTTTCTGGTTATAGTCTGAAAGGACGACATTTTTCAGCCATGTGTCCTAAAAAATCTCTGTGCTGGATTAGGGTTTGTGTTTTCCAAAACTACTAAGTTCATTTCTGAATCTTCCAGAAATGTATATGACTGAAATCAATATAGAAAGTTAGTGTTGCACGGTATACTGATACTAGAAAGGTACTGCAATACCATGCTATTAAAAACAGTACTATACCCCATTTTATTAGTACCAGTACTGTAAGAATGTACATGTACATTTTTGTCAATAGTTATTTCTATTATTAGAAAATGTGCTCAGTATAGTGCAGACCTCCACCAAGAGGGTATATTAAGTCATTTGTGTTCAGTCTACTTTAGTGCACTACTGTAGTGTGCAGGCTAATAATCCTGGGTTTGAGCTTTATCATCATTCCAGACTTTCAGTTAATGTCATTTATGTTTATTATTTTTATACCCAATAAAATCATAGTTAACGCGTAACCTGTGTTTTCTACTACGAGCGCTGAGCTCGTAATAGAAAATAGGGTTATGTAATTTCGACATGGCTCCGCGTAGAATCCAAAGGAAATCTGTTGAGCTATCAGAGCACCCGTTATTTTCATTTCATTTCAATTCTTATTTCCCAGACGAAGCTACAACATCATCTCAGACTGGACGCGTGGAAACAACATCTCTCTCTCTCTCTCCCTCTTTGAGATGGTGAGAGAGAGAGAGAATTAATAAAAAAAACAAAGAATTTTAAGTCTCATGTTCTGTCGTTTAATATATTATTCAATTACTTTTCCTGATGTTTTAGGTTTTTGCCGTGGGATCATATCAGTATTGGCATCGAGATATTTAGGCAGGTATCATATCAAAATCATAATTTTGGTATCATGACAACACTATAGAAGGCACAGTATCAGAAATGAAAGGCATTGATATGATTCAACATGCTCCACATCTTCTTTATGGTGTGTGTGTGAGCTGAAATTATAGGAGACTAATTGAGTAGTCCATCAAAAGAAAATTAATCTATTTCAGTTATTTTGATAATCAATTTATTGATTAAGCATTTTTAAGCAAAAAGGCCAAACATTTAGTGTCTCCAGCCTCTTAATTTTGGTGGTTTTCTTACTCCTAATAATAGTAAATTTAATATATTTGGCTTTTAGACTTCTGGTAAACGAGTAATGTGAAATCATTAACTTGGGCTCTGGGAAACTGTGATAGATTGTCAGTATTTTATTATATTTATTTCAGATTTTATGAAGGAAATAATAATTGATAAGATTTTTAAGTGTTTATACCAAGCTTGAAGTAGTTGTTAATAGTAGTTCATAGTTGTCAAGGAATGCAATAAAAACTAAGTAAGGGACATTTCAATAAAAATGGGTAAACCCTAATGATCTACATAGCTGTAATGGGAAAATAACATTTGCTTTCTGTCCAAAACAACTATGAGTATTTGTATCAAGGAATGATGAGGAATTGAATTGATGATACCTAGGGTGCATCTGGTTATGATGTAATGCCCTTGATGAAGTCATGCTTGCTGCCTTGTCAACAGGACAGATGCTGCTGCAGCCCACTCATTCAATACTCTCCAGTGGAACAGACTGCCAACAACCTGGCTGTCCTTAATAAGAAATGGCATTCAGGAGCAGCAGCGTGAGACTCATTGCCAGAATCAAATGCTGTTCAGACAGTTTAAAAGCCAATCACACTATGATTGTTTAATGGTAGAGCCAAATTGGAGGCTGATGCAGCCTCACTGAAATGTATTCAGCTGCAAACAGATTAGCATTTGTTTTGCCTCTTAGCATTTGTTTAGCCATGGTAGCCCCGTAGAGATGAAAAAATCCATCTATAAAAGGAGTCCTCCTGACTCAGAGGGTAGCATCACTACCCTCTATATATCCTCCTGCTCCCTCCCTCCCCCTTGTACCTGAACCCTAGGATAGCCTACTAGGTGATTAACAGGATCCAAGACCGTGAAATGCCGCTCTCTTTGTATGTCTGGCTCTCTAATACGATTATCTTTTTCATTTAAAACCTTAAACCTGTTAGTTTTGGAGGATTGACTCTTGGCGCTTACCCAGTTAATACTTTTGTTGAGTTTAACTCTTTCCATTTGCCTTTTGAGTAATCTCCTCGAGGAGAGGCTAGATCTGAGTTTGCTCGGGAGGTTCTTGTGAACAATGTCAGTTGAAAACAATTGCTTCATTTGCGTCCAGAAGAGCATGAGACATACATAATTTTTAAGTGACTGTTATTTCACGAACTTTAGTTGAACTTGTGCTGGGCAACAGGCCAGTTGCTATGTTCAATAAATCACACAATATCTTGGAGATTTAGGCCAGCAAAATGAATATAAAATGGTAATATTTGTGGTTATTTGTCATTACAGACTATTCACCCAAACTAAGGTGATGAACAAGAATTTGTCCCTAAACTTAAAGCTTTTTCTTCTATACTTGACATTAGAAACCAACACCAAGTCTAACAAAGGTCCGACAGCGTAAGAGCAGCACACGTCAGCCTTTGAGATCAGAGACAGATTGGTATCAGCACCCTTTCCTTCCTGTAGATGAAGCCTATTCTTCCAAAAAGACCCAGGCTTACTAAAGTTAGCCTTAGGTCAAGAGCTATGTAAATTAATGTGATAATTCACCTTTGTTATAATATTTTGATATCAACCTGTCTTCACTGAACATACATATGCTATCTAATCTGTCTAAATCCTTAATCTGAGGCAATTGCTCTTGGTGTCATCACTAATGAGGATTATCGCCATCATCAGTAAAAGTGAGGATTTCCTCCTGTAAAGTGACCTGCCCTCATATAGTCCCCCAACCCCACCCCAATTCCTTCTTTCCCATGACAAGCTCCGTTTAAATACTGCTAATGCCGTTACGCAATGGAATTACCCATTTTATATCAAATAAAACCTCGGATTCAAGCAATGCTATGCAACAATGGTCGGCTTTCATCCCCGAAAACACAACAACATTGTATTTCGCTACAATGCCTTCTTGTGTGAAAAAGACTGGCATTACGGGCTCTTGAATTTGGCAACTGTGGAAAAAAGTGCAGATCTGCTGTATTTTTAATGACACAGCTCACTCAAAGAGAGAAATTAATGATATGGTTTATGGATAACATATGCTGCTAAGTAAGCTAAAAATAAATAGAACCACATGAGGGCTGGCATTTCCCTACCGACGACCCTCACACCAGCCTCATTTTCTCTCATTAGCCACTGTAAACTACTACTATAACTTCATTTACATATACTACACAGTGAAAGATGTGAGAAAGCCGCTTTTGAGGTCAAGTGAACTTCCATCAAGGCCACGGTTTGTTTATTAAAAACAGATACAAGCATTTTTAGCTGTGTGAGGGGGGCCTGTGCCTTTACTGGTGGCTACACCAGCGGCAGGCTGCAGGGGCATGACGGCCTGCAGGTTGACAGTTTGGTGTCAGCTCCTTATTCATGGCCCATCTGAGATGAGGCCATGGTGGAGAGGTGGGGAGGAAGGGAAGCAGAGGGACAGCATGGGTGGCAGACAATGCAGGACAGAGACCTAGATCAGGCCTCAGGGAGGACAGAACTGCAGTGTTAGAGGGTGTTAGTAAATGGTCCAGATTGCATGGGTTACAGGCCTAACATGGATAATTCAGACTACGTAAATGAACTTTAGTCTATGAAAGGAGACATAAAAAGTAAGACTTTCTGCATTGTGGTCAAAACAAATTGAGTAACAGTGATTTTTGTTGTCCTGAAGGAGACACAGATGTGTTAAAATAGCACATCCCTCTGAAAAATTAAAAACTACAAACAAAAACAAATCTGGATTTGACCAGCTCCAGTATAAAGGCACCACAACAAAAGAAATCTCATACGCCAGTGCCTGGAACCAAAAAGAGGATAAGCCCGCTTCCTAAAATATTCCACAAGAGCCGCACCTCTCCACCACATTGTTCCCAGTCTCCTTGGATCTACAACAACTGACCCGGGTGGGTGTGTACTTGGCTAGTCTCTGGCCTGCATCTGTTAGGACTGTGCACGCACAGGGGCTTCTCAGGGATGACAGCCCATCACATTCAGCAAACAGCAACGGTCCGCGGATTGTTTATCTATGTGACATCACTGTGTCCAGCGGAGAGGCCGTCTCTTCCTGAGGAAGTGCGTCGCTGTGGGGACAGCGGAGAGCCGACGGTGTCGCAAATGTTTCCAATCAGCCTCTCTGTGGGCTCCTGTTTGACCCGGGGAAACAAGTTGGAGGCCTGTGTTTGGCTGAGGCCGGAGGAATAAACAGCCAAGCAAACCTCGGGCCATATTTTACCCACACTGACCTCTAGAAAGCACAATGTTCTTGACTTCAGGTAGACAGTAACTCAGCAACATAAAGTGAGGGCATATTATCTGGGGAGCTATTATCTGCCCTTTGGACACTCACTATACATCAGAAAAACCCCACTGGACTCACGAGCCATGCAACTATAGTTCAGGCCAATTATGACCTCTTGCAACAATGAAAAATGAGGACTGAAAGTCTCTGGAACAGGTTTGTAAACTAAAAAAAACATCTGTTTAAATGTTGAGTAATAACAACATTTCCCTGTCCATTACAAAACAGAGCTCATCACCACATTGCAACCCATGTGCTTTTTCTAACATCCACGCCCTCCTGGTAGAGAGAGTAGCAACAGGCAGGGCCTGTGCATTGTAAGTCAATTACCTCATGCAGAAAGGTTTAGCCAAAAAAAACACCCACTTACATTATTTTGTTGAGCATATTCCATGGCAACAGTTGTTTTGCTTTTGTGAATGGCAGCTCACAGACAATAGCATGTGGGCTGCTAAGATATTCCCACTGCATTGCTTCAGTCTTAAACTTATTACAGTCAGACTCCACTGGCAGCGAAATCAAAGGCAGGATGGGGTGGAGGGGAGGTTGTTTTTATTCCACTATATTCCAACACATCACAGTCTGCAACATTATGGTCTGGTCCTGATTCATTTCAGACTATCAAAAAGTAGTCCAGCCAAACATTTGTCCTCCAAGTTTAATGCAGTATCAGTATTTCTTTCCAAAGTAAATTTTCAACAACTGGCTTCCGCACAAGAACTGTATAGCAAATAGCTCATTAATGCACAGGGCAAAGCTGTGCAGCAACCAATAACACTGATGATGTGAGGGTAATTATATCAATGGACTCATTTTCCATTGTATAGTCGGCTTAGCTCAGTTCAGCGATTTGACGTCATGAGATTTTCTTCAACTGAATGCATCCGATACATACTGTATATGTGGGGGAATATTCAGGGCTGAGCATTTGCTCCAGAACACAACAGCTCGTGCCAGCATTTGAAAATGATCACTGAGTATGAGTAAAAAAAAAAAAAAAAATCATAAAGGCAAGGTTATTAGGCATGCTAATCTACTGAGGCACTGTTCTGCAACACAGTAGGCTTCACCTGCACTGAGCTATTCCCAACCCATACTGTTTCTGAGCCTGCCAAACTAGCTTCATGGTAATTAGTGTCTGTCAAGGTCCGGGGCTTGCTAGAAATGACAGTGGCATGGTTTATCAGCCAGAAACACAGTGATCAAAGGGTTAGCACGCTCTGGCTTTCTGCTAATCAGATGTGGACTCTGCATGCGTCTTGCTCAATATTATAGAAGGAAAGGTGATACACAAACAGACAGTTAAGCTTGATATATCCAACATTAACAAACTGTTTCACCAGGACAAAATCCAAGAGACAACGCCACACCAAGAAAGCACAAGCGCATCAAGAGCACAACAGCAAAAGCAGAGTTGTGTTAACAGATGACTGTGAAGTAGATTACAGGTGGGATGAAAAAGCTCCCCCACACAACGTAGTTAAAGTGTCATGATTGACGGCCTGATGAATGTGGAAAACTGCTATGTAAACATGTGGAAATGAATGGTCAGGGTTACCTCAAGGGCTTAATCGCTGCATTGGCATAAAACTGACACACAGGAATCACAAAGCAGGCAGCTCAACCATCTGCCAAACATATGGACATCCATCGGCCAGCAGCCAGTCAGGATTGAAGAATATACACACCAACCGTTCATTCCATTTCATGCCACAGCCTTCTCGCTCTGAGAGGCAGGCACATTGGCAGATGTCAGTAGCTTTCACACGTTTCTGGCTGGCTTCATCCACCAGCCTCCTCCTGCCTGCCTGCCTGCGTCACCTCTGCTCTGACATCACATGTGACATCAGGCAGGTCCTCCGAGGGGATCCCTGTAGCCGGGCAAACATCAGATGACTTTCAACGGCTTCGGCTACAGCTAGCCAATGGCGGAAAAACTCATTTTCTTGATGCACTTGGCCTAGAAATAATGCTGAAGACAGACAGAGAATGTATAGAGAGAGGAGGACTGTCTGTCAAAGCTGCTAAAACAACCAAAGCATACACATAATGAGTGGAAAGGGAAGGTTTAGCCCTGAGATGCCAGACTGCCTGAAAAACCAGGAAGTTAGCCCACCTCTGACTTATCGCTCGCAGTTTGGACCTCTCCTGAAAGTTGAACTGGTGTGACTCATTTTGTAGCCGTGGAGGGCCCCTCCAGATTCGCTGACCAACCCTTTCCTCCACTGCTGGAAGGAATTAATGAGCTGCTTCCCTTCTTAATACGCTCCCCGTCCCACCACACCTCACCCCCCCTCAGGGCATCTAGCAGGGCCTTGTGTTCACACACACCACCCCAGTCTCAGGGATGTGTGAAAGACCTACCACATAACACACACGCACCCACACACACCTAAGATTCTTCTTGCCCTTTTCTGTGAAACTGCATGTTAGCTGGTGCTGGTCTGGTTTATATTTTGCAGTATTTTGGCTTTTTAATCTGCCAGCTGCTTTTGTCTACAAATCTTACATTCTCTGTCTAGAAAGTCTCTTTACTGACATTTACTAACAGCTTTCAATGTGCGCTCACTGAGCTATGAAAGATCTTTGCAAGAATAACAGATCACTCCTGGGCAATACCATAAATACTATAAATAACACTACCTAAAATAATCAGACCCGAGGCCACGACAGACCAACCAAAATAATAAAGTTCAAATCTGCCAGGATGAAATAGGATAACTACACCTGAACTTGAGATGACTGTACTCCGTTTGTTTTCTCCAGACATATTATAATAACTAAGTAATAAAAAATGCTTGAACTTGATCAGGTCAGGTGAAATCTTGCCTATGACAGTCTGGCCTCTAGAGGTCCCTAAGTGACAGTGACAATTCATGTGCAAGACCCTCTCAAATTAAAGCCATTAAGCAGTCGCAAACACTGTGACATAATTTAGGTTAAGGTATGAGTAAAGAGCAGAGAGGAGACGAGTGTTTTGTCCATCGAGCCTCGTAGGCTATTAAATATAACTACGCCTTAAAAAAACCCTTTAAGTTCAACACTCAGTATTGCAACGTTAAACATAAGCGCGTTATTTTTACCTGTTTTAGCAAACTGACAGCAGGACAGCTGCTCTGACAGTGTATTCATGCAAGGTCAGCTGTAAGGCAGTGCGTGCAGTAGGCTGCACTGGGGGGGGGAGAAGAGAGGTCAAGCAGCAGCCATCATCATGCAAACATGCTGCAGGTGTGACAAAGTGACAACATGCAAACATCAAAGCAGCCTAAACTTGGCAGACCATTTGCCAAGAGCAATTCACAGCTCGCTTCCATCGCCGTTTGGTGTTCTCAAGCATCCCACCACAACCCGAGAGCTACACATTCCTGCACCCGTGTGTTGCCATCATGTCGTTATAAAATTGATTGACAGGCTTGGCAAGATGCTCGACTCGCTGGTTCTGATGCAGATCGCTGCCGTAGCAGACTAGCCTAGCCCAGATGCGCGCAATTCACTGTGGCACGAAGAAAGCACACCGAATTCCCTTAAACATCTGTCTATTTTAGAGCTTGATTACAGCATGGATAGGTGTTGTCTGTTTGAACAAGACTAAAGACCTTGTAGGAATCATCTAGAGGTCCTTGGTTAGATTCGGCATATGAATGACCCACCATACAGTCCCATATTTCAATGACAGCTCAGTTTTGAAGGCTCACTGCTTACTGTCGCCCACCGCGGTACTGTGGTTGAAACACCACTGTGGAAATATAAGGCAACAATTCTACAAGTTATAATTGCATATAACTATTGGAGTAACATTAAATGCCTACCGAACAGAAGTCATGGTCCAAGTATTTCGTCTAGGTCTTAAATTGCTGTTCTACTCGGTATGAACATTTGCTCGTAAGCTAGGACATATAAAACTGCGTAATTTGGATGGAGTTTGGCCTCTCTTCCACAGCAGAGACAATTGCACGTAAAGACGCTAGCGCTAGCCTGGCTAATCTTTAACCTTCAGCTGATAGAAGCGCGTCCACAGATAGTGGCAGTCGTCACCACACACACTTCAAGTTAGAAAAAAAATAAGGACCGCCATCCTTCCACTCCTTCACCTTGTAGTGTCGCGGCCTGAGAGTGCCACAGTACTGTCCTAAATCCTCTAATCCCGGCAGAGGAGGCAGGGACAGCCGGACAGGAGACAGCCGAGGTAGCTGGTTTGGCTTGGCTGCAAGTTGAGGGACCGCTGGAAATGTTGAACGCAGAGCAGATGCGACTCTCAGCCTCTGTCTGCTCCTCACAGCAGCTCGCCCCCACAGCCGACCGCATGTGTCGTGAAATGTGAAAAAAAACACAGAACACCAAGAAATGCCAGAAGTAAACACGGTGTATCCTTCGACCTGGAGCCACTTTTACCTGTGAAATACGTCGTTGCGTTGCCGCCTAGTCCCCGGCGCTCATCCCTGCCGCTGCTCTGGACGGACTGAGCTCGGGTCTGTGAGGGAACAGCCCCTCTACACCACAGCACAGCACTGAGGAAACATCCCTCTGCTCCAGCGGGGAGGCAGCTGGATGCTGCTCAGCATTAAGGTCACTTCACACTAGCATTTCACATCTATCTATCTTGTCCTTAACTAGGCAGACTGCAGAAATTAAATTCTTATACAATTTACATACTGTAATTACTATGACACATATGATTGATTTATATCAGCATGATTAATGTCAGCCCATAAAGGTTGATTACTTGCAAATAAAAATGTGTGTAAGCTGGCCATCACCTCTACACATCCTTGATTGTGTGTATGAAAATGTATACAATATATACAGTATGTCTAGTTCAAACTACTGTAGAAGAATTTTAATGATGATGTATTTATTCTACCCCAATTCCAAACTTGCTTTCTTTTTGTTTACATATGTAGAGCTGGTGTATTTTTGAGTGATCATTTCACTCTTTTGCAATGTTTTACAGACCAATTAATCTATTTATTGAAAAAGTAGTCAGCAGATTAATCAATAATTAAAATAATTATTAGTTGCAGCCCTAAACATATTTAGAGGATAATGTTGGGTCACAGTGAACTCTATACCTGATAAAGATTGCTTCAAGGGGTTTATTTTGTAGAACAAGATTCACTGTGGACTTCTAACATTATTATTATAAAAAGCATTTTCAAGAGTTGATCAAATATCTGGTCATTCACACTTTTGTTTTGGTTCTCCTGGAAGTTTTGCCAAAACCTACGTACGCCCGTCTGGCTCCAAGCCCTCCAAGCTGAAAGTTGTACTCCCTTTCCACCTCTTAAAAAAGAACTGAGGACCCTGAACCTCCATAATATTGACACAGATGTTGCATATAACTGAATTCCCCTGAAACTAAGGGAAGCTGGTAGGCTTCTGTCGGCCCTGGTTTTTGTATTCCCACCGTGGAAATAATTTCAGTGGACTGTCTAGTATCTTCCTATTGAAATACATCCTCTGATTTATTTGTAATTTGTCTGTCCACTTTGCCTGATCACAGCTGTTAATGTGTTCCCTTGGCAATACCTTCAAAACAGTAATGTTCATGTTTACATAGGTCAACTTAACTTTGAATTACCCACTTGATGATTATCTCTTTTCCGGTAAAGCTGGCTATTGTTCCAGTTGTTGACATAGCATATCCTGTGGCCAGTAGTATATGGAGCAAAAATATCCGTAATGAATTAATAGAGTCAAAGAGATAGTGGTGTTTTAGTTCACTGCAGGTGTTGCTTGTGAACAGTTTGTCCAATAGAATGAAGCATTTAGATAGCAAAGGTTATGACTTTGGACTGCACCACATGTTAAGACAGAGGAACTTGACAAGAACAATAGGAGTGATATGAGATCCTCTAACTGCTGTGTTACAGTAGTTTGGAAAAGGCATATCATTTAATTTGGCCTGTGACTCACTGGCATCTGCTCAGTATCACTGAAGGTCAGCACTTCTGCTGCTCCCTGTGTTCATGAAGTGCATGCCGCCTGTACCGCTCTGCATCCGACAATCTGTCCATGTCTGTTTTCCATTGTGCCGTACATATGCAGTCCATATGCAATGCACTGCAATGTGATGCAGAGACGGTGATGTCACCGCTCCATTTGCCAGTTGTGGTTTTGTGGTTGAGCGTTTCTTAGCTCGGTGAGCAGCGCTGCCCACTGTAGGCTGCTGCAGTTGCCGGCCCCCAATTCTCCACAATTCTGACTCTCTAGGTGTGGGAGGGGACTCAAGATAAATCTCTGCTCTTCTAGTAATTCAGCAATACCAACCTGGGAGAAAACTCCAATCTGAATTCATGAATCTGGAGAGCAGCACTACATGTACAAGGCAGAAGCTGGAATTTGGACTGAACAGAAAATTAGAATGCATGAAAAGTAAACATATTAAATATTAGGGATATCTTGGTGGAGCTGCAGTCCAATTCCACATCTACGTCTTAATTGTTTCTAAACTTAAAAATTCTCTTCTAACACTTCTGCTTATGTTTACTGTTTATCTCCCCTTTTGCACTTAGTACAGATTTAAGGAATAGTTCAGCATAATGGGAAACATGCTTATTCCGTTCTTGCCACGAGTTAGATGAGAAGATCAACCACTCTTGTATTAATTCTGAAACTACAGCTAGCAGCCAAGTAGCTTAGCTTAGTAAAAAGACTAGAAGCAAGGCTAAAAGCTGGCCTGGCTCTGCCCAAAGACCTCTACCAGCACCTCTAAAGCTAGTCACTGTGCCTGGGAAAGAAATAGTCCAGCACACAACCCACTGTAAAACTACAACTTTTATACAGATTAAAAAAGCAAGAGCTAACGAGTTGATTGGTTGAGAGGTTGCTGATTTTTTTGTTTTGTTTTGTTTTTTGCTTTGGACAGAGCCAGGCTAGCTGCTTCCCCCTGCTTCGTGTTTATGCTAAACTAAGCTAACCGAGTGCAGGCGGTAGCTTCATAGTTAACAAACAGATACAAGAGTGGTATACGTTTTTTCATCTACCTCTCAGCAAGAAAATGAATACGTGTATTTCTCTAAATGTCAAACTATTCCTTTAATAAGTGAGGACATTTTTACTGGATTGACATAATCAGTCTGAAGGCAGAGCATAGCCAAGATTTTGGTCATACTAGGTTAATTAGACCCCCTTAACAAAGTCTGTAAAATGTCCAGTTCGTATAGATTTTTTTTGCAGCATTTATTTAAACAAATTAGCTCATCTCATTTATTTTCTGCATGTTTTGTTTCCCTGCCTGATGGTCTCAATGCTGATTCGTGGCCTTCTCCATATTGCTCGAAATGTTCTGACTTTATTTTACTTTTTAGGCTTAACAATAAATAGTCCAATATAAATATACAGAGTTAAAAAAAATACTGCAAGTAGCCTTTAAAAATCCTCACCATGGAATGTGAACTCCATGTCAGGTTGCTAACATGTCCAAATTCCCATTGGAAAAAGAAACAGATGACATTACCTCAGTGTCCTCAATTGTAGCTACAGTCCTGCCTGAAATGACTACGTGTCCCTATCATTATGTGTAATCAGTGTATATGGTGTATTGTATAAGTTACCTCTGCTGAGGTGAGGCTCACATCAAAGGCCACTGTGGAAAGAGGCTTGCTACAGTAGCTTTAAATAGATCAGCAGGTAATGGGCTTTGGAAGGCTGTAATTGTAGCAATCCTAATGTAGCGAGTGCAGCCACCTTTTAAAGCTTGGCATGGGCCAGACAGATTACCATCAGGGGGCTGCGGTGCCACCTGGCAAACATGATCCTTTCTGTGATCGGTCTAATTTACGGCCACCGGCCATCCAGGAGTTGGCTCGCACGCTCTTGTCTCAACATTTGGTTTGAGTTCTATATTTGACAAATAACCCATGATGATTTAACTTTCCTCCTTGACAACAAAAAAGAAAACTTGCCAGGCCATTTGAAAGCTGCAGGGGTTCTGAAACTACTTCCAGACAGATTTTATTTAACATCACCTTGATGGCTCACTCTCAAAGAGAATGCCAAAGAATGATTTGATGCTGCTTCCAGTCTACCTAGCTTATTGCAAAAGTTGGATGCTTTTTCATACAGAAAGAATGTGCTAAACTTGGCTCAGCTATAATAACTGCGCATTTGTGGGCCGCATGGACCAAAATTGTCCATTTCCCATCAGAATCCATCTGCAGACCTATAATTAGGATTATTTTAGGAACGCCAGAGTATCCAGTGGTCACTGCATCCTCTGGATCTATCTCACAGAACCACAGGAGCTGCCCTGAACCCAAACAATTGCACCATAGTGTAACATAAACATAAAACTATTTCTGTGTTACATTCCTCTATCCATCACCACCACCTTGACTGAAATTGTGAATCAACAGCAGGAAACCATTGTCAACATTTGGGGTATTGTTGTATTGGCAGTGATTATGAACATGTGCTCCTTGTTTACTGCTGCTTAACACTGTTGTCTTTTGTCTATAACAAAATGTCTGAATTCGAAACTCATTTGAAAACAAAACGTGTTTAGCTATCACATGCTAAGAGATGATTACTTTTGGAATACACTCTGAGAAGGAGCAAGGTCACTACATCATATCCCAACATTGGTTATCTAATCTACTCAGTTTCTTCCTCCGGAAAGTTTTTCTTTTTCTAAGCTGTGATCCCACAGCAACTGGTCAGCAACTAGCTGAAACAGCAGAAAGAAATTTTGGGAAAAGCAATGCCAAGGCAATAATGAACACATACAGTCACATGCTCACACACAGAAGTACAGAATCTTTTCAAATATGATTTTAAGGCCTCTTTCCACGTAACATAGCCATGATCAAACCAGCTCTACACCAACAAAGCAAATCCCTAAACAGCTGGGTTTTGACGGAGTGCCTACCGTAACTCAGGACAGATGTGGAGAAGGCCTGACTGTATGAGGTCTGAGCCTCCGCGGCGGTATCACTCCACCCAGAGGCATCTGCTCAGGAGATCTGAGGGACCGACCGGGGATTTTTTTGTGTTTTGGTCCGGCCATGGATTGAGGTTATTGTTGTAAGGTAAGAGATCTGTGGGGAAGAGGGCACGGAGGCCACTCTCAACACATGAGGATCATGTAAAGCCCCCTCACCTCTGATCCAATGGTGTGAACAGCTGCCTCGTGTTGATGCAGAGATTCACTTTGATCCACCTTGATAGGGGTTCAAGCACACAAATGTGTTCATATCATGTAGTGGAGTTGCTTTTGGAAATTGCACGCTGGTCTGTTTGATATGATTTACCTGTTTAAAAAAATATTCCCCCATAGGGCAAAAAGTGAGCTGTGGACCCCTATTGACCCCCCACCGTCCACCCTCGTATTTCTCAATTTAGTTCAGTTGTTTGGTGGATTAAATACAACTTTAATTGTGAAACAAAGTATCACCTAAAATATACAAAGTTTGACACAGCACCACTCTTCAAGACAAGGCCTTGAGACATTACAGTTTCCTGAAGAATTACATTCATATTGGGTGATAACGCTCCTCACAACTGACGTCCATAACAAATGTTGAGTGCTAAAGAAGAAGTGCACCCTTTATCTTGTGAGGTGGGAAGTAATGATAATGAGTTGGGCTGCTGCAGTTATTAATCAATTAGTTGATCGTAAGAAAATTAATCAGCTAATATTTTGATAATCAGTCAGTCGTTTTTCAAGAAAAAATGCCAAACATTTGACCATTGTAACTTGGCTGTTTTTCCTTGCATTGCATTATAGTCAATCCAGTACTTGTGGTTCTGGGCATCACATAGAGCTATTTTTCAGTGGCATTCTCAGGCATTTTTCACTATTTTGTAATGTTTTACAAGCCAAACGATTAATCAAGAAGATAATCGCCAGAGTAATTGATAATGAAAATAATTGTTAGAGGTGGATGGGTGTGTAGCACCCATACCTCCCATCCACAATTTTATGTAGGAGACCAGAATTTGCATCCCATAACAGACCTACAATTAACAATTGGGTTTTTATAATCATTCCCTACCTCATTCCCTAAAGTTTTCCAGTCAGCTGTGTAAGGAAGACAGTGATACTGATCATCATTGCAGTGGTAGAAAAATAAAGTATTTTTGAGTTTAGAAAAACATTCATTCAGAATGCAACAAGTCTTGTAGCTGTGTTGCACTCTGGTGGTCTAATGTCTGCTTCTGTGGGTGGAGAAAATGTTATGTCAGGAATGCAAACTACTGTACTGTAATCCTTAAAAACCTGTTTTTTTTATTTCCCGTAGGGAATTCCCCCAAGCTGCTCTCTGTCAATGAAAGAACCTTCGTGTATGGCTTGGGAAAAGAGAGACTGCCGTGCACTGAGGAAGCAGTTTGCATCAATACAACCCTTAGTAGTTAATTGCTCATTTCAGTGGATCTCAGATATTTAGCCAAGGACTGCAAAATAGTGAGCCATCTGGCTGCCGACCTCATCAGCCTCTCCTCTTTGCTTTCCTAAGATTTCATTTAATCTGTTTTAAGCTGCTTGTTTAAAAGTGGTGAAATAATTGGTGGGAGTGGAACCAATGAAGTAATGATACACCCATTCTCTCCTCGTGCTAATTGCTAAATGAAAATAATCCACTCCTCATTTTGCTGTTGCCAGCCTGAGATCTCTTTAAGGAGCCTGCAAGGTCACCAGACCCCACTTGGAGGGAACTTCTTATTTTCATTTCCAGGGTGATCAACAGTTTGAGTTTTTGTTCAGAAGTACAACAGTTTGTATCATCATATCAAACCTGTGACCCTTCAAGACTTTTCTGTAGAGCTGATAAAGCACAGGGCGCTCGCCTGCTGCTCTCCCTGTGACACATCACATTGTTTGAATGCAAAAGTATGTCTTCCATTATCTGAATTAGATAAGATATTGATGCTTCGTGAAGGCAGGACATGAGGTGCCCATGGGCGAGATACTTGACCTCTGTTTGGTATATGAGTCATACAGATAAGTGCTTTCATGCAGACATCACGGCTAATTTGATATGTCCACATCTGGGCTGCTCATGCCAGAGATGACATCAGTAGCTACTCTTAGCAGAGGGACAGCGCATGAGAAAGTCTGTGAGACCGATGACCGTCATCTGCTGTGGTCTTACAGATGAAATGTCGGAGGGTAATAGCAGAGTCATGGTGATCCAATTCACATGAACCGTCTGCAGCCAGAATACTGAATCTGATTGCACAAAACAGTTCCCCTTAAATCATTATGTTTGATTCATTTCACCACACATATCATTCGGATGACAGATCAACTCTGACTTTGTGCACTCAGATGGATCACTCTTTCTGAAAATGCTTGCCAGACTTGGTAGACAACTCAATGAATCACTCAGTGTGTGAGTGTGTTTTGCCATCCCAGTGTCTTGTTTGCACTCCTCCTTGCTCCTCTAAGTATCACTGGGTTGTTATATGGCAAAACACACAATTCCAGTAACACACACACACACATGGTCGGAGCAATATAGGCTGTCCCCGATTCCTCATGGGATCTGACTGGAGTGCAGCAGACACACAGACAGCCCCAGTGAGCCAGACGTGGAAAAGAGAGGGAAGGAAGATGGAAGAGTGCCAGAGGGAAAATACAGGCTTATCGTGTAGACAGCCCTGTGTTTCCAATCTGCAAAATGTTTTATAAGTTTGCAGTAATGTGTAATTACACCACAGCTAACCTAATTACCAGTCTGACAATGCAGAGAAAGTGCATTATTTCAGGGCTAAATGGTGGATGATATACTGTAAAGGCTAAGAGGTGTAGGAGCAAAAACAAAGTACAGACAACACTGTCAACCATTTTTATAGGGACTGTTTGTGTGGTAGAAAGTCGTACCACAGAAAACTGTTTACAGTGTGTTCTGTGGATTGTATATAGTAACAGGGAAGCTGTTTCTGGAAAAAACATTGCTGTAAGTTTTTTTAAATGTTTTTCAATGCTGTGAGGACCACAACCAAAATTCCATTCACCTTTATTGTGTAGAGAGCTTAAGTCCTGATGCCACCCCCAGGCTAGCTGCTGTTGCTAACACAATATCATTGAAGGGTCTTTCTTTCATCTCTCTTTCTGGAATAATATAAATGTTTCTGGGTTTGTCTATTCATATTCTAATTTAAGCGAGAACCTACTCCAGCATTTACTTTTAGAATTCAAACCTTTCATGATTTTAGCAAAGTTAAAGAACACTTATGTATTAACATTATCTTTAATGAAGTTTTACAAGTGTAGCATGCGCAGTCGTCATATTTGGTTTCCCCCTTATCCATGATATCCACACAATGTTCTTCTAATTTTACCTTTCTTTTTAAGTGCAATCTCTTCTGTCTAAAAAATATCTACACCGTTTGGCCCTCTCCATCCTGCTGTTGCTACAGGCATTTTTGGACTCACCACAACTACTTGACTGGCCTCCTTTGTTGAGCTCAAGCTCCCAGGAACTGCTCTGGACTGTGATCTGATTTTGGCGTGCTGGCAACATTCTGCATGCAAGTGTTACGTGATGCACGCTAGCCAAAAAATACTTTATTCACATACACAATCATTACAAAGTTTGCAGCTGTAAAACTGAATACATTTTTTGGAGCATCAGAAACATCCCAAAATGACTGTATGATTGGAATGTGATCCATCTGGTGCAATAAAAATGGAAAAGTCTAGAATACTGGTATTAATAATGTATTTTACGCCAAGTATGTGTACAGAGAGGCAACTGGAAGTCAGGCGGCTCAGCCAGAGAAGTGTCTGACATGCATGCTCCCCATTGGTAGGAGTGGATGGTGTGTCATCTTGGAACATGGCATTTAGTTTTTCTTACTACATCCATGGTTGAGCTGGTGACATTTAATTCCTGCATGTCATGGGCTTGTGGGAAATGTTCGTTAAAGGCTGATATAAAAAGAAATGAAAAAAAACCAAACAATTTTAGGTATTTTTTCTTTAATTACCATTATTATCTACACATAAAGAGTATGCATGTTTGAAGGCTGGATTTTGAGTTTTTTGTATTATTTCAAATGTCAATGTGATTTTGATATATTTCAAAACTTGGACAAAGATAACCTTAAAAATAATTGCATGGCTAGTGGGACATGATAAAATGTTTTTGTTATTAGTGTGAACAAACCTCTTAAACCTGATGATTGCGTGCTGGGAGGATGACACAAGTCCTGCCCTGACCAGTACCAGGCACTCATTTCTACCCATCAACTCCCAGTTCAACCCCCTCCCCTTACTAAGCCCATACACCAGCAGGGGGGTGATGATGAGCATGCTGGGCCACGGACATGGGATGAGATAACTCACATCTGGAGCCACAAACAAGGTCTCCGTTAAGCTTTCACTGGAGTCACTAAGGCACTGGCAAGAGGACAAAAAACCCTCACTTGAGTCAGCTG
Source organism: Thunnus maccoyii (assembly GCF_910596095.1). Lineage (NCBI taxonomy): Eukaryota > Metazoa > Chordata > Actinopteri > Scombriformes > Scombridae > Thunnus > Thunnus maccoyii. The sequence continues at coordinate 22,060,492 of NC_056553.1, forward strand.
TAAAGCTTATACTCTCTCAGAGAAAAGCTCTCCATCTAGTCTTCTATACTTCATTGTTCAGTGGTTCAGTTAACAAGAGGCAGAGAGGAACATTGAAACTGACCAAAACCACAGGATTGCAGAATGTCTGTAAAGTCTTTCCTATCAAAACTAAAACAGAATTCCAAAATAGCTGAGGGTGATGATAACATGTTTATTGAACTGAAACCTGCAACCTTTTTCATGCCAGTTGTTTTTTTTTTTTTACAGATGGTATATATGCAAAAGTAATGATTTGCTCTCAAGTGCATGCCATAGAGTCTCCATTATCACTCACACACTTCAGCATGCACACAAACACACGTTACGACATCCATAATTCCCGGAAGAGACATTAGCAGTATGATTCGCTCTGTGGGGGCCAACAGGCGTGAGAGATGGATGAGTGACAAAGGTTGATGGAGAGTGCGCACGCACGCACACACACACACACACACACACACACACACAGAGTAGACATGGTTTGGATTCCTCTGCAGGTTCCCTCCCTCTCTTGACATGTTGCTCAGGGATAAGGAACTCTCTTCCTCCACCCCAAGGACTCACAGCGGCCACTGTTAGCTTTTCACAGAACCCTTCCAGTGACTAATTATAGTGTCAGCCTATCTGCGCCCATTCCTACACCCAGCTGTTTCACATGCACACACTCCCTTGGCTTTCCCCTGGCTATAGCGAAGAAAACTTTTTCTAGTTGCAAAAAACAAGGCAGAACTCATATTTCTTACTCTTTCCTTTATTTAATGGATGTCTTCCATAGGAGTAGAGTGGGAGCCAATGGCATGAAAAGCACTTTTGAAAATGTTATATAAGTCCCATTGCACTTAAAAAAGCAACGTACCTGCGTGTCCTGCTGCAAGCGATATCATTTGGACTATATCCTTAGCAAGCTGATGGAGAAGTTTGAAAGAAACTGAGCCAAACAGAAGAGAGACAAATAGAATTAGAAACAAAGATATGTGCAGGGAGACACATGGAGGTACAGCATGGGGAAGGAGTGAGTGGGAGAAGTGTGGCGTGAGTGTATCAAAACAAAACCACCCGGCTTTTTCAAGCTCAATTGAACATTAAATCACTTTGGGCGAGGGAAATATGACACGGTGTTATTTTTGCCGAGCTCCGGTGCAAGCGCTCTTAAGAGGTAAAGACTGAGCGTGGAAATTGAGCCAAGAGGACTAAAAGCGTTTGTTGTTTTTCAGCATGTTGATCCTGGGTGGAATCTAACCTCTCCGTGTTGCGACGGTGGAGGTCTGTGGTGAGGAGTCACTCAAGGATGAAGTTAAAGGCTCAGTTCGCAACTCTCAAGGGCCATCCCCGCTTCATTATTTTTGCTCCAGCACTGCAAGCTGTGGGACTTAGCTAGGGAGGGTGTCATCTGTGTCAGATTTATAATTCATGTGTCTGGCTGACTGCTCCTCTCCAGTAGTTTGTGTACATATAAACAATGTGACAGGGGACAGCAGGAAGCTTGGGGTCTAAATCTGGATGCTTCATTGTGCAGCGAGCCCCACCCAATTAGGTCTGCTTGCAATCAACAACGTGTAGACCTCCTACCACGCAGCTGCATACACACACAGTGCGCGACACGTTCCACTGACTTCCAGCAACTCATTTATTAACATTATCAGCAATTGCCCAGTTCACTGCGAGTCCATCAACGCAGACTGGAGGCAGCACACAGGGTCAAACACAGTGCATCACCACTGAATCATTCTTCCAGCGTGTACTTGGAGCCATAAGACCAAGGCTACAGAATACAGATGTAGCTGTAGTGAAGTGCTGCTGTCCAGACTACTTCAACCTCAAGGTGAACTCCTCACTTTTAAACTTTTAAAGGTGTACATAGAGTATAATCTATATGCCTATTTAGCTCTGCAACATAATGTGGAGGCACTGGAGCTGCCTACCATCCTTTCTGTAATCACCATGATATTTTACACAGAACCTGTTAAACCAGAGGTTATTAATTCTGCAAATTAATATAATAATTAGTGCACATGTCCAAGTCAACATGCTTACCTTCACAGCTCCGCTATTAATGTAAATGGATCTTAAAGCCTTAAAGAGATATGGTGGTCTTATTAGTATGCAAATGTATGCATCTAGGTGCTTCAGTATCTAAACTTATACTAAAAGTATTAAAGGACTAGTTTTTAAGATTTATGGGGCTCTATTGGCTGAAATAGAATATAATATTCATGAGTATGTTTTAGTTAGTTTATAATCACCTGAAAATAAGAATTGTTGGGTTTTTGTTACCTTAGAATGAGCCCTTTATATCTATATAAGGAATGGGACCTCTCCCATGGAGGCCACCATGTTGCACCGCCACGTTTCATATTACAGTAGCTCAGAATGGACAAACCAAACACGGGCTCTAAAGGGGGCCTTTCGCATTTTTTGCGAGTTTTGTGGCCACCGTAGGTTCTCCTGCATACTTAGAAGGGGAGGGGGAGGGGATAGGTATTCAGTTGGCTGCAATCTGCAACCTCACCACTAGATGCCACTAAATTCTACACACTGGTCCTTTAAGTTGTTTCTAATTGGCATTGTTGTTGAATTATAGACACCTGATGTCCACAATATATACTTAAATCCTACTTAAATTAAAGCTGGAAGACACTGAACTGCAACCCTGTGCTCACATATGAAGTGACGTGTGCTGGTGAAAGCATGAATAGTGCAGGTTAAGAGCATGGTCATGTTGCAGGGCAGATCTGGGGCTGCCTGGCACGGCCTGTTTTGCTCTGTATTCACACAACCTGTGATCTGAAGCCAGCAACCAACCAGCCACCTCCACCACCTCCCTCTTCCTCTGTAAACAGCAGTAATCTGCAGTCCAGCTGCAGCTCAGGGACAGCAGTGGGAGTCAGGGACATGAGGTGGCCATGGAGCCTAGACACTGAAGGGGAGATAGGATAATGTACAATGTAGCTAATAATTCATAGCAGCTTCACAATGTGGCTGCACATATTTAACATTATTCTTTTCAACACTTTCCCCCCATCCTCCTCTTCCTGGTTCTTTATCTTTAAAAAAACAAAAATCACACAAACCAGGTCATCCCACAACAGCTGGCTCTATGTCAGCTGAGAGAGGTAGTGCTTGCTTTACAGGAGGCTTCAGAGCCATCTTTAACAGAAGAAGAATAGACCTCCATACACATCACAGGGTGTTTCCCCAGATGCAATACATTATAGCATTCCACTTTCACTAACCCCTTTTGCTGTCCAAGAAAGACCCCAAAAGCACTGACTAGACTGTGCCATAACATCTGAGGCAGGCAGGACCACCAACATAGTGAGGCCCTTTGTAGGGCTTGTTTAGTGGTCGCTTTATATCGCCTCCCCACCCTCCTTCAGTTAATGGGTATTACAGGGTTTTACCATCTGGCTGCATCAACCTCGCTGATGTCTGCGGAAATGAGACAAGGTAAAAGACAACTATGAAAATATTGATCCAAGTGGTTTGGTGTGAATGAGGTATATTTCGTGATAACTCTGCTTCCTGGAGAATAAATTAGCTATTTTTTATGCGAATGCTTGAACATCTACACATTAATCAGTGAATTAAGAGAAAAATCCACCATTTAACACTTTGCTAATGTTAACTAAACAGAAAACCCTATAAGAACAGGTAGAGCCAGTTACCCCAGTTACTCCACCAGCTCCAGCTTCAGTAGACCAGAATGCACTGTATAACACATGTTGACACAACCTCTCTTTTTTTCAATTGCAAAAACTCTCCCTGCTGTCATCATGGCTCGCTACAACTATTTGTAAAAGCTTTAGCTGAAATTAAGAATTCTGGGAATTGGGGGAAATCACTAACAGGACCACAGATGGCACTGAGGACACTGTTCTCAGTATTTGTATTCTAGGAAAATGAGGACAGAAACCACAGAGTCTACATTTTACAATTTAAAGTTGCACTATCAATATTTTCATTTTAGCAATAGAGAAAATTACTAAGTGTTACGTTAAAGCAGTCAGCCACAAACAAGTCTCAACTAATTCTGCAGTTCCCATGAGCTCTATGGAGACCTTTAGTGTCTTTCAGCTCATTGTTTTGGTTTTATGACCCAAGATTTAACTGTTTTGGTTCAGTCTCACCACTCTCACGACCTTGTTGTCCAGCCATAGCCAGCAGCAATATTGAGAAAAAGCTTAAAGAAACCCGCTGTTCACCTTTTCAACGCCAAACTGCAGAAAGAAAAATTTAGCAACGAGCTGGTGAACATGGTAAAGCATTTAGCTGCTAAGGAGACAGATATTTAAAGATTATTACACATTATACACATTATATTAACTCAAATATGATCAGATTTGACTATTATAGGCTAAGAAAAAAATAAATACAAATATTCAAAAGGCTATTCAGTGGTTTACTTACCAGATATGTCTTGGCTTCGAGCAAGCTTCTACAGTCCTGTAGATCACAGGATCAATCACTAGTGGCAGGATCATACTACACGACATTAGCCCAATAGTGGCCAACCCAACAGATATGGGGTGCTGGGAATGAAAACAAGAAGTGTCATATACAGACAGTTCAAAAGTGTAGTAGATGCACACATCTCATAAACTTCAAACAGGTGCTGGACCAGTGAATCAATGTAACAAAGAAAGATGAAGGTCTACACACTGTAGCTGCCGTAGATGCAGTTTATTGATATTGAGACATCCACCAGTGGCGTTTCAAGCTACATGCTCTTCTTCAGACTAAACAAAATATATACAGTCGCCATCTTAAATAGATCATAGGCCCCCGGTCAAATAACAATCAAATTATATACGTGCAAAACCCATTATATCACTGATATCAACATAAAAAGAGATTTAAGATTTAATACATAGAAATATATAATATAAGGAAATATAGAAAAGACCTATGATCTATTTAAGATGGCAACTGTATATATCTTGTTTAGTCTGAAGAAGAGCATGTAGCTCGAAACGTCTCCGGTGGATGTCTCAATATCAATAAACTGCATCTAAGGGAGCTACAGTCTGCGGATCTTCATCTTTCTTTATATACAGACACTCCTCCAGGTACAGCATCTGGAACATTTCACAATGACAAAAATCCTAGTGTGTCAGATTTTTTTTCTCCTTTTGCATAGTTCAGCAACTTCTACGACATGTTCTGCATCCATAGCAGCAAAGAGTTCTTCTGCACAGGGAGGTAAAAATGTGTAGTCAGTATGATCACCTACAGTATGTTCATCGCACAAGTAGTGAAAGACAACAAGCTATGATTGGTCACAGTCCTTCGCATAGTCTGTCGTGTATGAAATATGAAATTTTATTGCTTAACCTCAAAATCATTCAGGGAATGCAGTGAACATCACAAACTGATGACACCCATTGAAAGGTGAATTTTTTCTTCACAATAAACAAGAAAGCTGTTAAATTAACAAAGGTGCATGCCTCTCTCTGCAGTGTGTCCTCTCTACCTCCCCCTCCTTATCTCACACATTCGGTGCAGTCAGTCTCCACATCCACACATCAATGCCACTTCTTGATTTCCAGGCAAACTGTGATTCCTGCAGTGTCTACGCTCCTCTGGGCAACGTCTCTGGTGGGAGACACACCCATCTTGTCTCAGTGGGAAACCAGCCAGTGGTGATCCACATTCCAAGAGATAACAGCATGGGAAAACCGATAGCACGTCTTTGTGATAGCATTCCAAAACAAACTTGATAACACACTATAAATACAAGACTTCAAGACAGCCTGATTCCATCAATAAGCAGGTTTTTGCCTTTGAGTGCTACACTGACAGCAACTCTGAAAAAGTACAGTAACAAAAGACATCCATCATAATTACAGTGGGAGCTTTTTTAAGTTTACGCCCCCATGCTGATTGTTTATAGAGCAAAGACATCCCATTTGTCATGTTAGTTTAATAGGCTACCATGTAGGTCGGAGGAGGAAGCGTGTTGTTTTGGGCCAATGCAGTAATTACATCTGTTGGAAAACACCTCCACGCATTACTCACATGCGGACTGACTTCAGGAGTTCACACTAAGTTTCGAGTCCACGTTGGCAACTGTATGTTACAGCCAGCAGCCACGTGATGAAAAAAAGCATTTCCGTAAACAATGTACCAGCCCCCAACAGCTGTCCACAACAAACAGCCTGTCGGTGCTCCTTATTTGGAGGGAAAACTGGATCAGCTGTGATTCACTGCTCCGCTAAGTTATGAAATGAAGGGAGAGTGTTGTCCCAGAGGAGAGAGGAAATTATACTAATAAATTGCTCTGGGACAAACACAACAGAGTCATGTCTCAAATGCCGCAGCTCGTGCATGCTGAAGTAAATTGTAGTGAAGTAAAGTGCGTCTCAGGGTAGCAATCTGAAGTGCTATGTTTGGTCTAGCCTGAACGTGAGCCCAAACTGCCCTGAGTGTCTGTCTGTCTGACGAGCAGCCAGGAAGTTTATCATCTGAATGGGGCTCTGTTGTGTCACTGTGGGGGTTGGATGAAGGTCAGATATTAGTGAAGGTAGGGGTCGGGGGTTAATCTTAGAGGGCCGGGCGGTCACTTTCATGGGTCAGCGCTCAGAGGCTCTCCAGGCCTCGGGGTAGGTGGTGGTAGGGACAGACCCAGAGGGATCAGGGTCACTGGTTTGCGTGCTTGAGCAATAGTGCATTTTACACTAATCTGGGCATTAGGAAAACAAACAAACAGGTCTTCTGGAGAGAAATCCGACTTTTGTACATTTTGTGTTCTACATGGAAATCAAAAATGTGGGGAGCATCTCTTCCAGTGTAGAGAAGAGCTCAACTAGCAGTAAAATACACCTCAAACTGAAACCTCTCATCAAAACTGTCTACTCGAACATGTATGTAGCTACATGCAGAGAGTGACATGGAATGATATGATTACACAGGGCAGGTATGGCAACCCCTTCCCACCCTTGCAAACACACAGCAGTCCCATCCTCCACACACATACACACCCTCCTTGACTCATCTGACTCTCCAGATTGCTCACACATGCTCCTGGCTCCTGGCTGCCTGCCATCCGCCCCCCTCACTCTCTTACCCCCGCACAGGAAGCCCAGCAGGCAGGCAAGTGGAGCAGTGCGATGAGGGTCTGGTGAGACAGCCAGAGCATGGATCAGCAGGCCCGGTCTGGCTTGAACCAGCGAGGTTCACACTGGGTAACTCTGGCCTCCAAAAACAACATCGGCAGCCCTCTCCACATCGCTCACAGCGGAACACTTCTTCAATTTCAGTCCAGACACTGAAACAGGTCACGGGCCAGATTCTGGATGGTCGCCACATGGCAGGATGAATGGTACGGTTCAGTGAGACTGGGTGCCTGAGACTACATTTCTGATTTGGGGTATGTTAGTTTTAGAAGTGCCCAGAGATATTTAAATGTTTAAGTCCCTCACTCCCTGAACCACATGCTTCCACTAAATCCTGCCAGTTCTCCTGGGTCTGCTCGATCCCTTGTATCCACCACTTTGTTCATTCACTACTGCCTAAATGAACATTCAAATGCTAACTGTAAGCAAACTGAACATTAGGAAAACAAACTTTTGAGAAAACATTTTCAGAATTAATCAAATTAATTTCTCAAGTTGTAAGATGGAATCAACAGATCAACTTTTGTTACTTATATTTATTTTTGATTCAACAACATTGCTCCAGGTTTAAAGTTTTTAGGAGACTGAGCTCTGTTTACTGGTAAGCCCACCCATTTTGTAATGAGAACATAAGAATTCATCCATAAGTTTGCCCCATGCTAACACTTTAGCATAAACTATATTGTGCAAAATAAGAGACAAAATCAGGATCTTAAAAGGAAGAAAATTAGAATTTGTATCACTTGTAGTGGTAAATGGGAAGTCGTGATGATATGATACTAATCATTTCAGTCTGTCATTTGCGTAAGTGAATGGTAAAATGTCATATGCAAGCAGCTCAGCGATTACAGATAAAGGTATTTTTCCAAAAATAGATTGCCTAGAATTTAAAGCACTCATCAATATTTTATATTAACATTGGATAAAAGTACTTTGTGTAATGTCAAAGGGGTTGCTTGTAGTAACAAACCCACGGAGAATTTTCACCCAACTCTGCAGTTCTCCTCAAATCAACTTTACTGTTTTGGTTCAGTCTCACAGTTCTCATCAGCTCAATTTTCACATCTTGTTGCACTTCCCCAAAGTGACCAAAAATCAATTAATGCAGGTTTAAAGAACATATTGGTAACCCAAATTTTGTTCCTGCTGTAAGAAAACACTGCTCACTACAGTTTACAGTAAAATAGGTCCTCTAGACACAAGGACAGCTAAGAAAATGCTTTCACCAAATGACAAGAAAACATTTAGAGAATATGATAGAGTTTAACAACATAGTAAGTAGACATGACCTTACAAGGTCCTCAAACATGTTTTATATGTATGTACTACAACTAGCATAACTCTATGGAGGGAAACAGAAAATATGCACAGTGCAGCCACTAAATGACAGTGTCACATACCATGCATTTTGAATGCTGGGAGCCCTTCACAAGTTACATTAAAAAAATAACTGACCAACCACACAAAATGAAGCAAAGCTACTGCGGTCTGTGAAGTCTGAGAAAGGAACTGTTCACCATCCAGATGAAGCTCCAAGGTCAAACACAAAATATTTCCGGTATTTTTTTTTTTTGCAGACTTGCACAGTAACAGCAAGTTTTTTTTCCTGCTGGGCCAGTAAAACTGCTATAAGGATTTTGTGCAACAGTAGTCCATGCTTTTTCTTCAGTTCTTACAAACTGTACAAGCCTTGTTGGTTTTTGTTGGTAACACCAGGCATTGCGCAGTCTTGTAAGTGTCCTTGAAGGATACAGTATTTTTTCAAGTGTTTTGGATTGATACATGTGAATTTCTGAAAGATCTCATAGGTTTCTTATTTTGGATAATGCTTGTCACTCATCATATGCTATATGTTAAAGTGTTGGTACAGACCAATATGAATGAACCAGCGTGACAAATGTATGATTTTGGTGTCCATGTTCTAGTCACTAAATTTAAGTCAACAGACTGACCCCACCTTTAAATGTCCTTTTCATGACTTGAGACAAGAGCCCAAAAAAAGTTTCACACTTGCTATCCGTCCCATAAACAGCTTCCACCCCTTCCTCCTCCGGTGACGTCTAATGCAGTCATTGATATTGACTGTTGAGAAGCAGACGGCAGTGTCACCTCCTTGTGTCTGAGTTCAGGGAGAGGACACAGACTCTCAATCCGCTAGCTGGCCCAGACAACCCTCTGCACAACTGTTCACCTCTCTTTCCTGAAAAGACTATCTTTAGGCTTTACTCTTGCCTATTCCTCTGTCTGCCTGTTCCTCCTTTCTCTCTAGCTTTCATTCAGTCCTTCTTTTTATTTTCTAACTGTCATCTCACTCTTAATCTCCCACTCTGTCACCATGATCGTACGTGATGAAAAACCTGGCTTGTCATCACATTGCTCTGCAAGTTTTTAAAAAAAATCTGGATATCCTCAATAGTCAGACTGAAAAAAAGAGATTCCAGAAAAAAAGATGGCTATTTCTTTCTTCCTTCATTCCCTCTTTCTCCAGCACACACCCATGTTTTCATTTGCAGCACAGGGCGGAGAGCAGGAGTTGGCCAGACAGCAGGGGTGGGTTTCATGTAACTGAAACTGGTGCAAAGGGCTCAAAGTCGTACTCTCCTTACTTCCTGCTAATAGCTCATTGCAGCACAGTCATACATTTTAGTCACTACAGACAGAAGATGACTGACTGCCAAACTGTTGTTGCACCCTGAGGATACCCTTCCTATTTGTAATATGTCAAGATAGAATCCCTTTTGCGGATGCAATATATTTTATGAGCTTAGAGTTTTTCTAAGATTATGACCTGGACAAACTAGAGCAAGTCCTAAGCATAGCCTATATTTCATACAATGCTGATTTGCATGGAGTGAAATCTCTTTTTAGCTGTGCAGCTGGCTCGGTGCCATTAACTGAGAGAGAAGAAGAAGCTGTTCATTAGATTCTATATCAATTAGTGTTTGAAAATGAGGTTTTCTCTCAGATTTTAAGAGAGAGAGGGAAAAAAAAGCAGTGTGTGTCTCTGAAGTCACTTTGGAATAAAGATCTTTTCTGAACATCAATGTAGTTATTATTCAGGAGAATAGGATTTTTTTTCTCTCTATTACAGCACTGAGAATAGGAGGCTTGAACGTGTGCTCCCAGTATCCTAAATATCAAAGCACTAGCCTAGCATAATTACTATTTCAAGTAGAAGGGACCCAACTGTTTCCCCACTCCTCTCCGCAATTTCTTGCGGAAACTTCAAAGGCCTCCGTCACTGTTCTTTTTATAACCCAAGCTTTCTCTTTAGCAGTTAGACAAAAGGAGTAGAAATCAAACCAAGGACGTGAGTACAAAAACAGGCCAGGCGGTCAAACACAGAGCCATGGATCTAACATATCTGTCAGATCCATCGTGCGGTGATTGGGTTACTCGTGGCTAGCAGATTCCCCAGAGGAGCACAAATGAGAGGGAAGAGGAGTTGTTTTGTGGGATGTGAAAAATGTTGTCTTTTCCATTTTTATGTAACAGTGGTCATTATTCTGCCCGGGCTGCAAAGCCTATTAAAAGGCATGACTCAGTTGAGATTCAGCTCATCATGTGAGGGGTAATGGGCAGACATTTTCTGAATGAGTGAGGGGGGAAAGTGAGATAATGAGCAGGGGTCATTTAGGTTTAGAGATTCTTGAGCCCATCTTTCAATTCATCCTCAGTGCTTGTTGCTACAAAGGACTGCAGTATTTATCGCTCTGTCATTGTTATCTCTCGCACTCTGCAGTAAACACAGGCCTGAGCAAACGGAGGCAAGCCCTGCATTCACTTTTATTCAGACAGCCAACGCCCCTCTTTTTCAATCCGATAATACACCCCACTCCTTTTGCTTAATTGCTTCTGGGCTCACATTGGAGGCAAGAGTGGAAAATTCCACAGCGGTAAGATAACTTCACTCCTGAGCTGCTCATTCCAAAATTAAAGGCATGTGTGGAATTTCATGCCAGAGCTCTGACACGGAGAGAAGAAGACGAGGAAGAGGGTGAAGATGTCAGAGGGAATAGAGGAGAGGAGTCACAGCAAGAACCAGTCCACTACCACTTCTTCCTTCGCTCCTGCTTCCCTTATCCGGCTCCTCTCTCACCTCGTCTTCCTCTGCCTTCCCTCCCCCCGAGAAGACCTGGAGAATAAAGGCATTATAGAGGCTCAAGCCCGGCTGCACATGCCCCAAATGCCTATTTAATCAAAAGAAAATAAACCTGGCCATATTCACATATTGGTGTCTGCGTAAGTTAACCTGCCTCGCTCGTGGAGAATTGAAACCTGCTGTTGGAGTGTGGAGGGAGGCTTCTGGCCTGTGTCTCTTTACCCCCACGCCTGCTACCTAAATACAGCAGAGAAGGGCACGCCCTGCTCTCAGCTCGTACATTATGTTTGAGAAAATGAATCAAAATGAAAATATGGCTCTCTATTTGTGTTCTTATCCATAAAAATTTAGAATAAATTGCTTCACTGAATTGCATTTTTTCTACATTCATGCATGTGGAAGGATAATGAAATACGATAAGAAAAATAATCTATTTCAGGTTCAGCTTTGTTTCGCGTCCTGAAATGAGCAAATATTTTTTTTCCGCTGTAGCAACTGAGCTTTCAGCACAATCCAGCATCCAGAGAGTAATCGCTTTCCAAGGACTCCTATCTGACTCCACATCAGCTGAATTCATACAAACCTTCCATCCTGACACAACAGCTTTTGGGGCTTTTGCAGAACCACAACACAGCTCTTGTTACAGAGTATTTGGGGGCTGGATTTTTTGCGGAGAGCGGCCTCTGTCCAGGAAAAAAGCATCAACATCACGCTGCTCTCAGCCTCGCCGGCATGGCCTCTTCCTCTCCTCTCCGCTCCATTATCCCAGACAGGGCTATCATGTTACCATAATGAATCCCTTTAGAGGAAAGGCCCGTCTCTCTCGGGCCCCCAGTCAGGATCCGATCCCCCTCTCACGTCTCGTCTGATCTCTGGCCTTCTTCTCTTCTCTTTACTCCCTTTTTCCAGCCTCTGTCTATCTATTGCTGCCTAAAGAAGGCCTGAACTCTACCCCGTCAGCAGCGGAAACAAAACACACCAACATCAGCTTCCCCCAAACTCCCTGACAATGATGCTCTTTTTCAGGGGCCCCTTCAGGCGGATGATAGGATGCTTCCTCATGCTAAGGGCTACCGGGCAGGAGGTATTAGACATGCAAAACCTAAACAGGACCTAAAGCTAAGGACTGAAATGAACAATAATAGGCTGGTTACTAGGTTTGCATGACATGGAAGCCCCAGGGAGTTTGACCCTCATAACCTTTCCCAATGTGACCTCTTGACTTTGCTTGAGGGGAGCATGCAAGGAGGAATAATGCACGAGATTGATTACTACTATTAAACATAGCAGCGCATAGAGCGAAATTTAAAAGCATAGTAATATTACAGCCATATTTAAGGGTTTACAGCGATAATACCGAGCACATAAAACACTGCGTGATTCACTGATTGATTCATTGCTGAGGCATAATCTTTAAAGAGCAATGCTCCTGCACTAGCATTCTGAACTGCGGGTTATTGCAGGGCAGCTTCACCCAGCCCAGGTAGTTGAAGGAATAATTCACCCTCCAAAAAACTTTCAACAATCAACAATTCATCAAAGAGGCAGATGCCAACGACTCCACTGACAGCAGCATCCGCTGACTGCGCGCTGTGTAGTATACTGTCAAACGACATAGTATGCTGAGTGAGTGATGGGCATGTCTCTCCCTTTTCCTCCACTGGAAAATATGCTTGCACTTTCTATGTTATTAGCTCTCTCCACTTCCATATGCACAGTAACTCACAAATGAAATCTTCACTCCCATTTATTCAAAGACATTCAAGGAAAGAAGGACATGCAAGGTCACATTTTTCAAGGTTGATTAGTTTCAGTTAAGCCAATAGTTGATTTAGACTGTATGGTGGATAATTTTGACTATCTTGATTACAAAACAACATACTGTTTAAAGATTTTGAGTCAGATTATTGATTAGTGCACTCTCAATTTATAAGTAAAACAGCTAATTCTTCCTTTGTCATTTTTCAGGTCAGTACATTTTACCCATGCATTATATATGAGTCACAGAGCTAAGCATAAGTTTTTCTGAACAGTAAAACCCCCTGACAATCTTTGATCTTTGAAAAACCCAGTGGGTTGTTTGACAATACTTCTGTTCTGAAACTATTGTCAAGAATCCCCAAATAATCTGGATAAATTATATACAGTATATTAACAGGATTAATGTTGCTTTACATTATTTAATATTCTGAGTCACAATGGGGCCTTTGTACTTTTGTTGTGTCATACAAAACAAATAAACAAAATGAACCTATCATCTTCATTTGGATTAAGAAATAGGGTCACAACTTGGTAAATGGGTTAAAAATATTGTTTTATTGTGCTGCAATATTTCTTTATCCAGATGGTTTGAGGAGTCTTTGAGGAATCTGGCAATACTTTCAAAAAAGCAGTAAGTTTCTTTAAACCACCTGGGTTTGTAAAGGTCATCAGGGATTTATCTGTCTGACAAATGCTTTTTAATCATACATGAAATGCACAAACTGGGACTTAGTTAAATATAGTGTGTTTGAACAAGCTATAAGCCAAGATGTGCATGTGGCCTATATAGTATGTGGCAGTTGTGCATAGTACAAAGTTAGGTTAAAGCTGCTCTAATCAATATTTTTATACAGTGGAAACCGCTTATAGTAATCACTTCCGTCCAGGTCAAATTGATCACTATAAGCGGATGATTATTATAACTGATTTTTTTCCTTTTTCTTAATTTCACATGCAGATTACCATCTAATTGACATTTGTATATTTATTACATGAATATAAAGTAATGAAACAGGCAGCTTCGCTATTTACTGAACTATTATGACTGTTTCTAAATACAGAACAGCTGTTTAACGCTTGTTGTTTCGCTGCTGCATCTTGTTGGCATAAGTTTCAATGAGATGTTTTTATTGAGAGAAAATGACTTTTTCCTTTTCTTTTTCCCATCATGATTTCAATGTGCACGCGTCACCAGCCTCAGGTCACCAGCTGGCAGCGTTGTGCGTTTAGGCTGTGGGGGTGGGAGCCGCAGGGGCACTGCAGCGAGAAAGTTGAACCAAATTCAACTTCTGGAGAGATGCAACCTGTAACGCTGTATAACCCTGCCATGAGTGCAGACAAAAACATTACTAGGAAGAGGGGAGGACATTTCAGAGAGGGAAAAGCAGTGGTCAAGCGAGCTAGAGAGTGGATGAGGAGATCGAGCAGTGGTAGCAAGAAAGCCGGTGAAAGAGAGGAATAAAACGTTATTTTCTGGTTGTTTCACCGCGGTTACAAATAAACATGTCCACAACCACACCCAACAAAACCCTGCGGAGGTGTGCTGCAATGCCTGACGTGAACTATGGGAGTAAGGTAAAAAGAAAATAGAATTACCGTAGTTTAAAGTGTTTTTTTCCATACGTTTTCATGTCTGAAAAGATCCAAAATTAATACTGTAAGCAGACTACTTGATTACTATAAGCAAATTATTTAAACAGCATTTGTATGGGAAAGATTCTGTCCCAAGCTTTTTGATCGATGTAAGCAGTTGATCACTGTAACCGTGATCAATATGAGGGGTTTCCACTATATTAAAAATGTATCCAATGCAAAAGGTGTCAATCATAGTGACAAATCCACAGAGAATTATCGCCTCAGCTCTACTCAGCATTTTAGCGTCTTTCAGCTTATTGTTTTGGTTTTACAGTCACATGTTGCCTGTTTTGGTTCTGTCTCATCGCTCTCATCAAGTTTGTTTCCACCAGCTGTTTTTAGCGAAAAAACTATGGTAAACCCACTTTACACCACCTGCCCAGCATCAAACAGTGGACTGATAAAGTTGGTGACTTTTAAACATAAGGGAGCGTTTAGCAGTTGAAGAGCCAGATATTTTATTCAGGAGTTGGTGGAGACTAAAGCTTAGCTAAAAGGAGTGAATATTGGAAACATAACTCCAAATGAGTACTGTTGTGTCTGCTGGGTGTGTAAATAGGTGTTTACCTTACATCTTGTTACACTGTCTCCAAGTGGTTAAAAATCAATGAATGCAGGTAATATCTAAGAGCTAAATAATGTCTGCTAATGGTATTATGAACAGCCCCACCCTGCTCCACTGATCTGACAAAAGGATACAGAAAATGAGCTGGGAGCAATTTTCACTTTATCCTGTTTTTCTACAAACAAAAGCCTTTGCCATCAGAATTATTTTAAAGATGCTATAGTCACATAAAAACTACACAAGGGGGTTTAATGATGGAAATAAGTCTTGTGGACTTATATAGTCAACCTGATTAGGTGATTATTTTGGACCATTCTCAGCTAGAAATGATCAAGAGAAATCAAAGAAAACAATGCATATTGAGAGAAAGTGGATACATTTATAAGTACAGGTCAATCAGTCTGGTCAGCTAGTCAGCCAGCCAGTCTATCACCCAATCAGCCACTCAGTCTCCCATGTCAGTGGGCCGCAACAGATGCTCTCTAATGAGCTGGGAGCCTCTGATCCAGTGGGCCTCGCCACATTCCATCGGCTCTAATAAGACCTTGTCCCGCTCTGTGAGCTGATAGCAGCTTCATTAACCACACTATGAACCTGCACAGGAAGCCGATAGGGGGTTTTATTAGGGTTTTATTACGCAAGAGAAACCAGGGCCAGTTTAATTGGAGCCAACAAGGAAGGTGGGAGATGGTAGGAGGAGGAGGGGGAGTGGAGAAGAGAGGCGGTAATCTGTGTTTCATCTCTGCCTTTTCCGCTATTCTCCCTGATCTTGAGGAAATCAGAGGTGGAGGCAAAGGGAGAGATGAATAGAAATGTGCCGCAAAAATAGGATAATTCTCCTGAGGATGAGTTTATGTTTGTTCCCTTTCTCTCATTCCTGCACAGCTAACCTCAATCCTGTTGTGCCGATGGCAGGCATCAGGAGCCGTTTGAGGCGAGGAGTTGTGATGTTTGCAGAGGCAGGATCGGGAAGGTATTTTCAGATGTTTTAGGAATTTGGGTTGATTCTAAGTATGGTACCTCCATAGTTAGTTCAGGGCCTATATTTATCAAGCTTCTCAGTGTAGATTTTTCATGTCAGAGTGCAAGAGGTGATACAAGATGTGCACTCCCAATTTTAGCTGCAGAGATAAAAATGAGTAGTAGGCCTTGTTCCCTGTGACAACAGACATTCGTAGTGACACTGTGATCACAGAGATACAGTACTATTGCCCTATTTTTGTGATGCATAAACATCTGGATGAGTTCATGTGACATTGTGAGGGTGTGACTGAATGCTGAGTCCCATCCGACTATCCACAGACACAATGCTGATCTATGTGTGCCTGCCAGCAGAGCCACTCAGAGCTCACGCTGAAACACAGAGCTGCCTTTGTAGCTTCCGCCTTCACATCCATATTGTCCTGACCTGAGCTGAGCCCACAAAGCTAAGTTCCTTTTCCCACCCTTCCCTTGAAGCATCTCCACCTTCCAGGAACCCTGAAAAAAAGCTGTGATTCATACTGCCTTACAAAACTAAAATGCAGTACTTTGTCAAAATTTAGTTAAGAACAGAATCTCACTTAACATATTGCCATATCACATTTCTATGCCATAGAAATGTATCATTTCAAATAAATCAGCATCTTAAATGTGAAGTTAGAACAACACACAGCTAAAAACCAGTCAACTACACAGGTAAAGCAAGGGAAACAAATCCAGTTAAAGCTAGCTGGATATAGCTACTGCTAGCCTTGCTAAAGCTAAGCTGTATCCTGTAATTAAAATACAGAATTTTGAAAAACTGCAATCTTGGTCATTTACTATTTTATCCCACATAAATAAGGCATTAGATGAATCCAGTAATGGGTAACAAAAACATGCTAAACTAGTCTGCTAAATAGGTAACTAGCCTAGCTTAGCAGAATCTCAGCTATTTTACTTGAGTGATATTCACAATGTGGAGTGGTTAAACTCTGGAATATAACTCCTATATTCCAAAGTCTTTCCAAAAATGCAGTAATATTTTGTTGTAGCCTAAACAAATGAAGTCATCTTATCCATCTGTTTTCTGTCAGCCTGTAAACTTCAAACCCTTTTTTCTCAACTTCAGCTTTTCCCTTCTGCTTTTTCTTTGTGACTGTGGATGCAATCAAAATAATGCCAAATGTTACTTTTCCTCTAACATCTCTTAAGGTCCAGCTCCAACCAGCAGTTGGATAGTGAGCCTGAACAAGTCCCTCTCTGTAGGGCACCGGCAGCGCACAGCTTGTTTTCAGTCTGTCTGATTTCATTTCCGTCGCTCTTTCTTATGCGCAGATCTCCAATTTGTACTTACTGGAATACAGTGAGGAGGAGAAAAAAAAGCACTCCAGTATTTCAGGAATTCACCAACCACCTACAAGTGACATCTGAAATTAATTGTGCATGGAGGAGTAGAAGGGGGAAAATGTTTTCCATAGAAGTAAAACGCGTGGAGGTCGGAGTCTATATTGCATGAGCAATAGCACTGAGGGAAAACAATCTTTTACACTGAGGGGGAATGAAATACTGCGGCTTTGATTGGAAAAATAATAGAAAAAAACGAGGAGCCCCTAGTTTCTGATTATAAAAACAGAGCCTCTGAATTGTATCTTTATGATTTCCTGGAATGAATGCCATTACGTCTGAATGAATGGGAGCCAAATGAACCTAAACAGAGAAGAGGCAGTATGGTACCCATTTTAACATATGCACATGTATTATTTTTGTGCTCCAACACTGTTCAATGTTTGTGAACTTGCACCTCTTTACTTCCTAAAACTGGCAATCAGAGAGATGTTAAATTTCTATGTCTGGGATATAAAATCAGGGACTGCTCCAGACAATTTATGGAGACATAAGATGCTAAGATGAGTTGTCAAATTAAATTTATATTGTAGCATTGCTTGTGTGGGAGCAAGATCGCCAAAAAATCATATATCAAATAATTACAATGGCTTATTGGTGACTATAAATGAATTATCAAGACAAACCTGGAGGATGGAACCCCTTAAGGGGTTAAAGATAAATCTAAGCGGTCACAAGATGATGAACAAGACAGGAGAGAGGAAGAACAAACATCACTGCTACTTAAAATTATCAACAAGTTTTTTCTAGTGAAATGTTGTGGAGTTTTACCTCTTCAGGCTCCAAATGTTGGGAAACAGTGCTGATTATTCCGGAATCTATAGCTGGTACTACTTTTTATTCTACAACATTAAAATCAGGAATCTCTGAAAAATATTATATATGTTTTTGAAAGATTTTGAAAGATAATGTATGTACTACAACAACTATATATGCTGTGGTTGTTTCCGAGCTGAGTGTGAACTTGAACTAGCCCTGCGACTGTGCATATGCAAGTCCATATGAGTGTGTATCTACTCAGCCAGGTCTATCCAGTGATGGGAGCCAAGGCCGGGGCTGACATGCAGGCTCTCAAACAGCTGATAAGGCCCTTGCTGGCTGCAGTGCAGACTGTAGATTAAGCTCTTATAGGAAAGGGAGGAGAAATCTGGCTCATGGGGATGAGGGGAGAGAGGGGGATGTTAGTGATCACCCCCCCAGCACAGGGCCAACATTATTATCTCCACAGCCCCAACACTGTCTCCTCAACCCCCTCCACTTCTACTATCCTTGGAATTGCCTTGTCTATACCCTCCTTTAGGGGCCGCCCGCAGATGGCCAAACATTCTGAACACAGGCCTGATGCTCATGTTCAAGGTTTCTAATCTACACACTGGGCTTTGCTGATTTGTCGGGCTGACTGAGGTTTACCTCACATTTAAAGGTCCCTTTTTCATAATTTTGCTTCCAAATGTTTGGAAATGAATGTACCGTAGAATTATGTGCCAGAAATTAACCAAATTAGTTCAAATCAAATACAAATTTCGAAGAGCTACCTTCATAGAGCCACTATTACTGAGTCCTGATATAGGCTTGCAACACCAGCTCAAGGGATTTCAAGAATGAACGTTTAATTTTGAGAAAAATGTCCTAATGTTGTGAGATCAAAGTGAACATTCAAGAAAAATTATTTTTTCTGCCTGGCGTGAGCTTGGATCAGCTTTAGCCCCATATGACCCTGCACAGGATAAAGGTGACAGTGTACTCCACCAGAACTGCTTATCTGATGACTGAACTGCTTCAGAAACCCCTCCCCAGAATTCGGGTGGGGATGCAGCCAACAATTTCGCTAACTTTCCAAAATCAACATTAAGAGACAAAGCTAGACCAAGAACGTCTCTCTCTAGCTTGCTTTTTTCAATCCATTTCATTATACAACTATTTCTGTCATTTTTCATGTGTACAACCAAGTGCAACACTATGCATGCCTTCTAGGGGAGACCTTCTGAAAATGTGCGCCATTATTCTATTATCACGTCTTGTCCCTCTCTATGACGGTCAGATTTTCACCCTGTCTCTGAGTGTGGCCTTTCGGAACAATTTAATCACTTTTGCTTTCTGACGTGGTCGGACAACACGTCATATGAACTAGTTTTTTTTAGTATAACCTGGCCCTAAGTGAGTATAGACAATGTTAGGATGATTCTGTCCATTATGATTCTTGAAATCTCACTTAAACAACAGTGGGGTTTTATTCCAGTTGTGATGCTGACTGGTGTTAGCCTGGCCTTGTCTTGGAAAAAAGGTGGATTTCCATAAATACTATAAATGTTAAAGGTGTATTCCAGAGATTTAGTAACACACTTCCATAAAGTCAGGGGACTTACAAGAGATCCGTCAAAATCTGTGAAGCAGACACTGTTATATCCTGACTTTTACTCACCCGAATGGGTCAAGCTTCCGAAACACTGGATCCTACACTTCCCACAATGCAACTTTCATTACACCTCTGCTGCCTCCTAAATGTCCACCTCTTTCAAACCCAACACTCACAGCTTATAATGCATGCTTCCTGTTAGAATTTTAAGTATCTATCCCAAAAAAGATAACCCCGATGACATCATCAAGGTTATTTTTCAAACATACAACTGTTTTTACAGACCTGATAGTACTCCTTATGACAAGTAAACTAAACTTAATGTATATCAGTATTGGTGATTCCCCTTTGATTTCACCTTAAAACAAATTAACATCCAATTTAGTATCTTTGATCATCTGGGAATATGTAAAGTCCTATAACTTGAAATACTTCACATCAAGTCAGTTCCTCTTCCCAGCACACTAACAGCTTTGATAAAACAACAAAGTACATGTGGTGGTATAATTGCAGCACCATGGGCTCTGGGGAGTGTCACATGTAAATATATGGCATCACACATGCATTCTCTCGTCACTGAGCAAAGGCACCCAAGAGAGCCTGTTGGAGCTCTGCGGATGAGCTGGGTGTGTTTCCATGGATACCCACCCATGCCCTGATCACTGTGGTACAATGGCCATGTGTGCTCGTGTGTGGTGCGCCCATGTGACAGTTCATCTTCCATCACAGCATGCAGTCACTGTCTCAACAGGGGCCTGATCTGGCTAACACTGAATGGATGTAACCGCTCTACTGTGCAGTGAGAAAAAGAATGTGCAAACCACCATGGCTGCTGACACTCAGAGGCTTTCGTTGCCAGAAACTCTGTGCCAGGCTCCAATTAAGCATCCATGCATCCTATACTGAAACAATGGTACTGTTGGTGGGTACAGTAAGTCCCAGGAATTCCCATACAGCATCAACACATAGCTGGACGCCAACAGTTTACCTCATGGAGCGACGTGGAGTGTTAAAGATACAGGCTTGGGTCACTTGATTGTAGCTTTCAATAACCACATTTTTCAGCAAGTACACACCACTGCAGATACACAGTAGGAACTCTGCAGCCGGAGATACACACAGCGATAACCTCAGGGGCCTCGGCGTGCGGCAAGGCATTCCAGCATTCCCTGCTCCCTCTCAACACGTCCTATTAGAGAAGCTGAGAGAAGCAAAACCAATGGTGGTGTTGATGAGTGGGAAACCTGTGAGTAAGATGGAGACTGGATGCCCCAGGGGCCTCCAGAACGCTTGTCCCTCAACCCCGGAAACCAGCGTAAAGACCTCTCACAATGTTGCTGGGACAATTTGTGGAACTGCAAAGGGAAGTGCTTTGGAGATTACTTTCTCCACACAGCTCACAGGTCTTTGTGGAGTCTGTGGAGGTAAGTAGAAGGAGTGGCAGTGTAGTGATCAGATGGCTTGATAAAATAACTTCTGAAAGTGCGCCAACTGATAAGGCCTCCACATCAAACAGCATAACACCATGTTCTCCTGAAGCAAAATCCTTTTCCTTGCATGCTAACAGCAACTGGCTGCTCAAGACTCAAAACTTTTAAGGGGCATTCAACCTCAAACACATGCCAAGATCTTTTTCATTCCTTCTTGTTTTTCCTACTTTCCCCCCTCGCCGTGTTTCCTCAAATCCCTCCCATGTTTTTCGAACCCTCAGGCCACCTTTTTACATTCTTTCAGGCTCTGAAGGCACATTAGGAGCCAAGAAAAAGGCAGCAACATAAACTCTGGCCATCGCCCTGCTGAACCTCTGGACTTCCCGAGAGAGGGCCAATCCATCTTGGACTTTTTGCCAGTTTTCCTAATAAATCAGAGCCCACAGTGTGCCGCCTGCAAACACCCCGGAGGAAGGTCACTGCTGGGCAGGTTAGCCAAACACATCCTTGGTCCCTTCGCAGACTAAAGTGCTCTATCACTGTGAGACAGTCACATAAAACACTTTGCAGTGGCTGGAATGGGGCAGCAAAAAACGTGATTAACCTTGACACTGACCTGTGGCAACCTTTTAGCAAGTGGCCACAGTTTCTATCTATCCCTGTAATTACCCCATAAATGCTTCAATAAATGGGGTGCAGTGCCGTCCCAGAGAGGTCTATATATTAAAAAGTACTGCACATTCCAAACCACCAAATACAAATCAGAAGATTCACAGTGCTGACATCTCGCTCTTTCAAATGAACCCCAAACACCCAGCAGTCCCATTTCATCAAATTCCCCTGAGGTGTTGATTTCCCCACCCAGTGCTTCTCTAACCACCACATTTCATAACCACTCTGTTGCTCCACCAGAGCAGATCCATCAGTCAGAAACTCACTCATGGAAATAAACAAACTCTGCAAAACCTCAAAGAACCCTGCCACTCTGAGAAGAGAGGGAAGAGATGACTGAGATAGAAAGAGGGCCGGGATGAATTTGAAAGAGAGATGTAAGCTAAAAGTGAGGAGGCAGGGACAGTGAGTGAAGTTCAAAGGCAAGGGGGGTTATGAGGCAGTCTTCTGCCTCTAAACCTTTCCTCCCCATCTGTGCCGTGCCCTAGTGGCAAAGGGTGTATGGGTGGTAGGTGGTAGTTAAAAGTCTATCCCTTCACCCCCCTGACCTCCCACGGCAATGAGCGGAAAAACAGCTGTGGGCTGCACACTCCCTGCTCCTGAAACACTGTCCCATGGGCTTGAAACACACACATACTAACACACTCAGGCACATTCATAAGATGTGAACCTGCAGATGCACTCTTAACACACATACCCTTTGGTCTCCTCTCTTTCCTTTAACTCACAGACACATACATACACTTAGGTTATGTAACTTCAATCAAAATCAGGATGTGAATGACCTTTTCAGTGTGTCGACTTCTTACCAACTCCGGCTTGGCCCACATTTTGAGCTATGTGATTAGTAGACACCGGGAATGTAAGAATCCTCTGGAAGCTGAATTTACATGAACTGAGTTAAAGTGGTGTATTTCTTTTCACATATTTAACATGACAGATCAACCAGCGGATTTTCAGGGAGGTCAATCCATTCAACAGACTTCACCACAAAACTGGCTGACTGTGGCTCCAGTGAGCTGGTTGACCACGTTGATGGGACGTCTACTTCTATATAAATCTGAGAAACACACGCTAGCACCATTATGTCACTGTGTTAGATCATTCGCTGTTAAAACTTTAATCCAGATGTAACATCTGAGGAAACGCCGTCAGTATTCTTTTTACTATCATTTGTTTTAAAAAGTGATAAATATTATAGAGACAAAGGCAGTAAAAGGTAATCAGATGAACAAAAATATCACTGAATACATCATTTAACAATACTATTCCTTAAATAGTTTAAATGGCATGTAAACAGAAATATGAAGCTCTGTTCTTTTCATTTAACCTCCAATTGGTTAGTAAAAAGGATAAACTGTTTATTTTTTCTGTAGTAGTCCACCTGTACAATCAAACTCTATTTAATATAGCAATCCTGCAATGAATGATGATGCTCTACCACTGAGTTAGGCACCTCAGGTGTAAAAGCTTATCTACACCAGTTAGTTTTATTGTAAAAAGTTGGAATGGGCTGAGAAAAACATGTTTTTCTATCCAGACGGATGAACACACACACATCTGAAAAATCAAATGTATAACTAATGATACACAAAAGAGAACTGCGATGGCCGGGAATCGAACCCGGGTCAACTGCTTGGAAGGCAGCTATGCTCACCACTATACCACCATCGCTGTGGTGTAAATGGAATTTTGCTGCCAACTCAGCAGTTAACACTGATGTAAACTGCTGTAAAAGTACTGAGACAGGAGGAGCAGAGGAGAGGAAGAGGGAGGTACACCAGGAGGAGAGAAGACATGAATTTAGAATAATTTGATGTATCACTATCTTATTTTATTTTTCTTCTCTTTAGCTTTCCTATTTTGTTGTTCTTAGCACAACTCCAATCATTCATTTGTATGAAATGCCTGTCAATACAGGTTGTGTTAACTATACAGTATACTGCATGCTACTGTAGCATCACTGTATAAAGTCCTGCAACAGTAACTTATCCAGTTAGCTAACTCTAATGCAGCTATTGATCATCATAAGTTTTAGTTTATTTAACATTATGAGACATTAAAAGCACACATCTACAAAATGTCAAGGATGACAAATCAAGACCTACAAAGAAAATAATTTAATCATACCAGGAGTACCTGGAGTTGAAGTTTTTCATGTTTCATGTTCATGTTTATGCAGAACACTGAACCAAAGACAGTCAGTTATCACAAACTCCAATTAAATATTCCAACAATTAACGCTGCAGGTAATGGAGGATGTTATGGAAATACAAGTATAGTGTCTATGAACAGTTAATTAGCATAGAGGCTCACTTTGTTAGTGTTTGCTTGCCAGTTGTAATGCTGTAGGAGGTTATGCAGTGAGGCTACAGCAGTATGCAGTATTAACTCTATTTACTCTTGAGTACTTTTATGAAGAACATTAGCCTCAGCTAACAGGTATTTATCCACACAAACTGTGGATGAATACTTGCCCTCCTTGGCATCAAGTCTTAATAAACTTTATCAACTTACTGAAGGAAAAAAAAAACAATAAACAATAAACATAAAAGGCTCATTTTTTAAATCAACTGATTGTATGCTAAGGAAATGTATCAAGTTTTATATTTTTTTTATACAGTCCTTTTTAACTAACTCACAGTATTCCGTTGTGGGTTTTTTTTGTATTTTTGATACATCTGATACCTATTAACTGCCTTAAGTCAGTTTTGGGGTTCCATAATAAGCGATCCCTGTGTTTTCAGTTTATAGTTAACACTTGATTATTCCATTCATATTGAAACATTAATGTAATAGAAAAACTTCCATCGTGTTTTTGTTTGAGGTGTAGACACATGATGTTGTAAGTTACAACATCCACGTACACAGATTTTGAATAAAGATGAATCTAGTGAATATACAGTTTATGTTCCTTAATGATCATCTGGCAGGCCCTGCATCAGTTTCCACAGTATTTCCTTTAATTACAACAGAGCAGGTAGATGTACAGTCATGTATACATCAATCACTCCCTTATTCCAGGTCCCAAACTTATGCACATACAGGCCTCAGTAGCACCCTCCAGTGTCTGTGTTTGGAATGACAGTCCTGCAGATGTATCCTCTGCAGAAGCTGCTCCTGCTCTCTCCTCATCTCCTTGGTGAGACATCAGACATCACCCAAGGGTGTCCACCAGTGCATGAGATAAAGTAACGATAATAAATGGAGGATGTTTCTGAGATCTCCAAGAGTCCTTAGCTCTTTTGCTGATTTTTATTCTTCAGGGATTCTAGCAAGCCCTTGATCCTCTCACTGGCCGCCTCCCTTTTCCTTTTCTTGCGACTTTTGATCCCTGCAATTTGGGAGGGCAGAAGGAGGGTAGCCAGTCCCCAAGGTGTGGGACGACCTGCAGGACTGACGGTGTCACTCTGCTGGAGCAGCCAGGAGCTCTCCTGACACAAAGCCACGAAGCGGTCTAGTTGTGTGGCGTTGACGTTCTTGCTGACGTTCAGAGAGGTTTCGAAGGGGTTCTGGATATGCAGCGGGGTCACCTCTGGCTTATTCTGCTCTTTGCCCTGGAGAGAGGGAAGGGAACAATGCTGGCAGATGAAAATATGTTTGTGAGCAGCAGCAGCCATAAGCGCAGTCCTGCATGTACTGTACGCTATGGTCCATCTATCTTGTTGGTCATGCTTTTAGCGCTTTGCTGCTGTATCTGGGGCACTTATGGCTGACTGGAACACCTCTCTGCAGGCTAGCAGATAGGAGAAGCAGAGACATGGACATGGCTCTGGAAGACATTTTGACTTGAAGTGTGAAAAAGGAAAATAATTCAGAAATGGGAATGACAGGCTGATATAAAAACCTGCAATTCACCCTGAACGAGTTAGGAACGGATGCATATATGGTCTGCACCTCCATCTAGCAGTCCTGGCCATCACATGAACCATCAATATGAAGGTCAGAGAGAAGTGAAGACACTTCCATGGTACTTTGCATGCACATATCCTTTGCTAAAGCCGCATAGAAAAGGGGCTGGAGGGATAAAGGGATGGAGCTGTGGGGGGCAGGAGGGACAGAAGATGGCAACATAAAGCCATCAGTCAGAGGAATGGAGCAAACCGGAGAATTGTGGCACAGTAAAGCAGATTTATGGCTGTTTCTCCACTTGTGAAAGCCTATAGGTTTGGGTCACGGCCACCGTCTACCTGCAGGCTTCCTCTGCTGTGTCAAACTTGATATTAGTCTCATATATTAGACCGCAGGGTCTCTCTTTACCAACAGCATCAATTCATTAAACTCAAAGCACTAGCAAAGTTCCTGCATCTCATAGAATGTGCCACCAAAGCATAAAAAACAACTTTATCAACTACATTTCTAGGAGAAGAAAAAATAGGTGATGAACACGATGTTATTCAATGTTACAAATTATAAGAGTGAGGTTAATTAACTATCCTGTCCAGCTTGAGAGGGAAAATTAGTTCTGAATGCTCCACTGATGTTCATTTTTCAGATAAAGTATGACTTGGAAAGAGTTTCCCGCCTTTGGCTTGATGTTTCCTCTCCAATGTATTCATTAAAACAGTAAGTCATACCATCAGTGTATGAAAAGTATTGCACAGGCAAATAGAATAAATATGTCTTTGTTTACACTTAGCATGATGGAGCTCCTAATTGGGATCTCAGCTCAAGGGCGCCGGGCCCCGTGGGGCCGACATCAATCACACATGACAAGGACAGCTGTCATCTGTGTGTGTGGGAAGACGCCATCCAACCAAACTGCCTTTATTACCAACAGATTCTCTGTTGCTCTCTCTGTTGGAGCTCAGCTCTGGGACTGGGAGGGAAGTTGAAAGAGGGCTGAACTGGCTCTCTGCAAGTGCTGAACGCCTTTATGTTCTGGTTTTTCACTGATGCAACAGTTATGAGCCACCCAAGCAGCAGGATAGTCTAAGGGTTGGATAGACCATTTTGTGAGTAAAGCCTGACTGCTACTAGATTTTTGTGACCAATACCAATATTGGTATTTGAGAGCAACAAAAATCTGATAATGATATATGGCGCAATTTTTTTTTCAACAAAAACATGTATCATGCACAAACATTTTTTGATAAGGATTCCTTTAATTTTAAAAACGTATGTGCAAGATATTTACTCAGTGGGATGTTTTACAGTTGAAAAATAAACTTGTCAGTACAATTTCTGTATTATCACAAACATATCTCTAGCATTTCTGTATTGACTTGATTGATTTAACTTTTTTGTTATTTGCATAGATATACAAAGACACAGATACAGGCCTATATGCAATGAGCTAATATATTCATATCTTTATTTGTGAGGATGCCTGGTTGCAATATCCATGAGGAAGACACTACAGACTGTAGCCCTTTCCAGACATGGAATATGCAACACCGCTACCTTCATCAATCTGTTAAAAGAGTGTTAAAGTTATGTTTTGTGTCATTCAGACAGGTGTCTTTTACATTAATGTTCCTTAATCTGACAACATTTAATTCAGACTTGCGCTTGGTTTTACGGAAATGTTGACAGGTACCAACTAGTAAGCAATTTTACATAAAAGTGACTCTGTCCTTATTCAGACCAAGACCAACATGTAGAACTATCATTACATTAACATTACAAGGTGAATGTCTATAATGGGCAAATGTGTGAATTAATTTCAACTTGATACATGCTAAATGCTCAACTATGTAAACTGTCACCATTTGGGCAAATTCTTTGGTTACATTGGAAATTGTAGATAAGAATAATCATACATACCTTTCTGATATTTATGGACATCTTAGTGAATGCAAAAGTGGCGTAGAAGTCAAAGAATTCACACAGCAGTTGCTCTGAGACAAAGAGAGAAAAGTCACGTAAGCATGGAGGGCCGCTAACGGAAACATCGATACCTATCAAAGTGAATTGCAGCCCTACAGCCCTGATTCCACGCTCTTGTGCTCACCTAGTGTTTCTGTGTTGCTCTGGAGCTGGATCTTGCTGAAGTCGCTGACAAACGTGCAGTCGTTCCCCTCAATCACGCTCTTGTCTGCGGGACCTTGTGGGACGAGAGCGGGGATACAAGGTAAATGACTGACTTTACAAGTCTATGACGGCCATACAGAAGACAGTGGAAACAGAGAGACACAAAAGGAAGGAGAAGCGGTGCCTGTCTGTGTGTGTGTGTGTATCATGTTGGTCAAAGAAAGAGAAAGAAGACAGCATGGGTCATGTCCTTGTTGGGCTGGTTTACTTCTCCAGCAATGCCCTTGTTACCAGTCTCCTTCAACATGATAAGGCTGGTGCGTGTGTGTACGTGTGTGCGTGTGTGTCTGTGTGCTATGCCACTGTTTAAATAGCTGCCTGTATGCTCGTGCGTGTGTCTAGGGGAGGTGGGGTCATCGACCTTCCCAGAGTGATGGGCCTTTTATTGTCCTGTAAGCACTCTGTGTGATAGAGTCTGCGCTAAACGGAGCCGAGGAGGAGGAAGAGGAAGAAGAGGAGGGGGGTAGATTGCTTTTGGAAGGCAATTATCAGGCAGCCAAGGTGACAGCGAGAGGGAGAAAGAGAGAGATGGAGTGGGTGCGGTGGACTCGCAGGCAGACTGGTGTGTTGGTGCTTACATTATCACAGGACACTGGGTTCCACATTCATTACACGTATACACATGGTAACAGGAAAGTAACATATGCCTGTAAGTTTGTAAGTCACTGGGATTGTACAAAAATTAAATAAAACAACTGCAGACACTCTGAGGTTATGGATGAAGGACATGCTTGCTACTTTAGGTTGCTGGGTCCCACCTGGATACATTTATATTTTTGACATACCAAAATAGGACTGTAATTCCATCAATTTCAATTTTTATGTTTGGACAATGTTTAAAATGTCTAAATGGTGAAAATCAAGTTATGACAATGTGAGAGGATAAGGTAACGACAGTCCCATAAACTGTGAAGTGAAGAGTTACACTACATAAGCACCTGCAGCAGTTTACAGGACTGCAGGTGGATGGAGCTGGCTATCTTGTGTTGAATTTAACAGTTGCATCTACAAGAGTGAAAATGAATCTGCACTCTGGTCTGTGCTCTCGGTTCTTGTTTGTTAACTAGGTATCATCTCCGGTTATGAAAGTTAAAGTGCTGGGAATTGACTTAACAGTATGCAAATTCTACTTTGTTCAGTCTGTCTCTACCTGCCAGAAACTAATGCCAGCTAGTGGTCAGCAGATATCAGGTTGATCTTTTGTCAAGAGACACAAAGCAGCAGCTGTTGAATGAGTAAGACTTTTCTTTTCTGTTCTGTCTGTGCTGAAACTAAATATCAAAGTTGATGGCCATGCCCTATTTATTTGACTCATCGAGAACTAACAGTCCATAACTGTGTGGAATAGCCTGTAACTAATGTATAATGATAACCGCCTTGCAGGTGGTCCACATGACGTCTTAAAAATGAGGTTTCATTTCTGCATTTTGCAAGAGAAAGAATCTATTAAAATTGTGAACTGATCTTGTGCTTGCAAAAATTCTACATTTATTTTTCGGGCCATGTCGTCCAGCCCTACATCAAAGAAACACTGAGCACGTCCTGCTGGTGTTAAAGTACAGATACTCTAGAATAGGAGTTTCCAACCCGGAGTCGGGACCCCAACAAGTGATCTGAGGGCTCGTGAGATGCTCAACAGGATATTATGCTTACTGTGTGTTTTCAGATCTTCCTCTAATCTCTTTTTTTTTCTTTTAAATTAGAGTGTAGAATAATTCTACCTCTATAATTTATTCAAATACAAAAAAAAGAAAAAAAAATCCTACTGTTGTTGAATTGGTCACACCTGGTAGACACATGCTACTGGTGACAAGGGGTTGAAAGTGAACATAGCTTTGCTTTTAAGGGTTGACAAGCCAAAAAACCTGAGAATCATCTCACCAGAAATCCTCATCATAAGAAGATTGGCTACTTTTCTCTGTCTTATGTGATAGTAAACAGGGTTTTTTTGTGTTTTGGGCTGTTGGAAAACATCAACATTTCATTTTTTGACCAAATAATTGATCAATTATTCAAGACAATTCCTGTCAGATTAATCAATAATAAAAATAAAAAACACTAGAAGACATCTCCTGAGTGAAATCTGGTGTAGAGTGGTACCTGCAAGGTCTCGGAGGTGGTCCAGGGTGGGGATTATTGGAGGGCTCCTCCTCTGCAGGAAGAACAGTACCATGACGGTGAGGGAGAAGTTGGTGATCCAGGCCCCGGGGATGCTGCTGGTGATGCCATGAGCTCGGGCCCAGCAGCGCACGGTGAACACGAGGGAACGCACACGTGGGTCCAGTTCACCGTACAGGTAGAGCAGCTCTGTGCTCTTGATGGCCACCCTGTGGAGAACATACAGGAAGACAGAATGAATCAAGGATGAATAATGCAGAAAAATAACCTCTGTAAGTATTATATATTATATTATTGGATTTTTATCACTGATGCATAAATATGCAAGCAGCCTTTTACTGTCATAGTAGGTTCAAGTGAAAGTGTTTTAAAATATTTTACATAAGCTACTGTTGAGTAGTCATAACATTGCATTATTTTAAGAGCTCATCATACGTATTGTATGTGTATCTTAAGCTGAGACTAAAGCTGTCAGATAAACATAGTGGGGCTAAAAGTACGATATTTTCCTCTGAACTGTAGCAGAGTCGCAGTAGAAAGTAGCCTCAAATTTGTACACAAGTACAGCTCTTGAGTAAATGTACTTAAAATTCCTAATTCATCCAGTGGTGTTGATCAATGCCGCCCAGACGACCTCACTACGCCACTGCTTGCTTTGGTAAAATATTTCTATTAGAGCTGCAATGATGAGACCATTAACTGATTAATTGCCAACTATTAAATTATTTTTCCAAATTCTCTGATTCCAGCTTCTCAAATGTGAATATTTTCTGGATTATCTAGACTTCTGTGTCAGTAAACTGAATATTTTTGGGTTGTGGACAAAACAAGACATTTGAAGACGTATGTCACCTTGGGCTCTGGGAAACAGTGATTGACATTTTTTGCCATTTTCTGACATAAACAATGAATTGATTAATTGAGAAAATTATAATATCATGAGTTGCAGCCCTAATTTCTGTACCTGTCCAGTGTAGGCCTGTTCTAAAATGTCTGCAGTTTGTATTTAACACCTTCCTACAGATCTGATTAGAAAAAAAGAGCTGTGAGTATAAAATGTGAGCACAAATTCTCTGCTGACTGACTGAAAATTCGAAACCTGTAAAAATGTATGTAATGTATATAACTTCACACCTGATTACCTTCATTAAATCAAATACTGTATTATGCTGTATGTCAAGGCTCAGTGACACCAAAATCACAACTAAACCACCACTAGAGAGCAGCATTCAGCTCGGCAGTGACTGACTCAGTCACACCCAGCTGCCATTTGCTGTCACACACACACATCATGGACAGGAAAACGCTGCGCTTCAAAGATTTCAGATCACGATTTGAAAAGAAGAAAAGTCCCCCTCACTTCCACCCACACCTTGTGGTTCAAGGCCATTTCCTTAGAAACTGCAGAGTGGTTTTCTGTACGTTAGCAGGTGTGAAAGTGTTTGTGTATGCATACATATGTCGGCATCAATATCTTTTTAGGTTGAAAGGGAAGAAGTGAAACACAAACAAGCCCTTTGACTCAGTTTCACGGTGGAAAGGATGCAACTGAACTGTCGCAACACTTCCTGCCAAAGCATGGTTTCTGTTCGGGGGGGGGGTTTTGCAACGCTAGTGTGGCCAAAACAATATCCAGGATCATATAGAACTAGCAGTTTCTGTGAAGTAAGAGGGCTATGACAGACTGAATTTGACATTTCGAGACATGACCCCTCTACTGTACGAAACTGACCCCTGCTCTAATGATCCACCAGAGCCATGACAAATAAGGCCTTGGTTTCATGGTCTGTGTGCGCAGGATGAATACCTGTTGTTGGCTGTGAGGTCACACTGAAAACCAGAGGGTTGGTGGGCGAAACGGACCAGGGGGCATCGAGCATTGAGAATCTTCTGCACCCCAACACATCCGGGACCAAACTGGTCCACACATGTCCCGATGACAGACAGGATGCTCTGGGTGACAGCCCGCTCTGAGTTGGCCCGCTTCATCTGATACTCCAGCGACAGACCTGCTTTTGGCTGCACAGAGAGATAGTGCTGTCAGCTTTGAAGAAAGACAAAATGAGGGTTTAATGTAGGGCTGCAACTAACGATTATTTTTATTATCAATTAATCGATTGGTTTATAAAATGTCAGAAAACAGTGAAAAATGTTGATCACTGTTTCCCCAACGTCCTCAAATGTCTTTTTTTGTCCACAGCCAAAAGATATTCCATTTATTATCACAGAGGAAACCACTGAAAATATAATACAGAAACCAGAAAATATTCACATTTGAGAAGCAGAAATCTGAGAATTTGGACAAATTTAAATATAAATATTTAAAATAGTTGCAGATTAATTTAATAGTTGGCAACTAATCGATTATTTGACAAATTGTTGCAGCTCTAGTTTAATGATATTCAATGATGTTGTGTGACACATCAGCAGGAATTTGTACTGCATTAACAGCTCAAATTTGGTAATTAAGAATAGTTAAAGACAGTACAAATGCTCACATGAATGAGATGACAGACCACTCTGCTTTACAAAAATAAAAACTAATTTTAATGATTCAGGTACAAAGTAATCACCATTCCTGGCAATCTCCTGCATTTTATTCAGGCTAATATGTTTATTTCTGCAGATTTATCCATGATGAGATTTTTCAAATGAATAAATATATCTTCTATCATGTGAGAAAACAGGGTTGTGGTTTGATCATCAGGATCTGTAGCCTATTTTTGCAGTTCTGCAAATGATCTGATTTCAGTTCTTACAGCATATTAATCATTAAATCCTCATTATATCCATATCACAATTAATTTTGATGCTTTTAAGACATACTATAGATCTTCTAGATTAGTTTAAACAAGTGCTTCAGGGAACAGTGGGCAAATTGTTTGCTTTACTGCTTGAATGTGAAAACCATCTTCATAGCACAGCAGCCCAGTGTGTCTGTAGTATTTTTAAAAACATTTTTCTAGTCTTGCAGAATCAGTAACCTAACCAGTAATATTTTAGTTTTCCAGTTGTAATGTGTATTATCTGTTTTATTTGTTTATTTCACCTTTTTCTCATTTAATTGCTGTATTTTATTCCATTTCATTCTCCATACTTCTGAAAAGAACTTAAAATTAAAAATTTCTAATCCTCTTGTAACTTTGTTTTGAAAGCTGCTGTGTAAATTAAGTTTATTATGCATGTCATTTTTTCACAGTTGTCCTCAGTTTTGCTCTGTGGAACTGAGCCCTTATGAATTGCAATGTAGCCGTGGCCACATCAGCTCGTAGTGGTTTCACATGGCAACTGCAAGTGGAGAGCGGTGCTTCTTTTTACACAGCTCAGTATAATACAAAATGTGTATATTATTTTGCTGGCAGATGTATTGTTCCTTTGCAACTTTAAAGATTTTATGTATGGCAACTAAAATGTTATGTTTGTCTATACATATGTAGTCATCAGCTTTAGTTTTTTAATACTTAACCAAGTCTAGTTTAAGACACCAACTAAACATCCCAACATCCATCATTACCATCTTTATATTCCTTCCACTGATGCCGTCCAGGTCCAGAATCATATCCAAGTCACAGCCCAGCTTCCCAAAGCCGTTCACTGATGATCCAAATGGCCTGATGGTGCATTCTGGGAAATAAGCAGTGGCAATGTCCTGGAGCAGAGAGCAGACGAGGAACCGCAGTCGGCTGTTCTCCTCTGTAAGCTGGTAGGCTTCTGTCAGGGAGGTTATCTGTTGGGCTATCTGAGGGGGGATGAATAGACGGGCCGTGGTCAACACAATCCTTTAGGCATACACGTAATTTCTTTCAGAGATGTATCTAAATGGATTCACACAGATCTGTCTTTGAAACAGCCAACCACTTACGCTCTCCTCTCTGGACAGCCTCTCTATGAGCTCGTTGATGGGAATGGTGGTTTGTGGTTGGCTTTGTTGGCTCGACTGCTGGTTTGATGAGTCCGCTGGGCCGAGGTTTCTGAGTGACAGCAGTCTGGATTTAAAAGGCACCATGGATTCATGGCTGGCGCTGGGGATCGCAGCGCCTTCAAGAATTGAAGCAACGCTTTCCCGTTTAGCAAACTCCACTACTGCATACGTGCCCTGGAGAATAACACCAATACACACAACTTAAGCATCCAATTGAATCCTAGCATGACACTGAAGATGCACACACGAGCACACATTGATGAACAACACTTATGTATCTGTGGTGAGGAGTCTCGCACTTACATAGCTTTCATAAGAGAAGTACTTCTTGATATCTCCATGTCTTGATAAATACTTGAGAATCTTTTTCTCACTGGTTCTGGAGGGGCAGCTGATGAGAACAGATCTCTCCGCCTGTTCTTGTCTCTCCGCCTGGACAGCATACAAAGACTTCCGTCCATCCTTTTCATCTGAGAGTAAAAAAATGCAAAACATTCAACAAATGCAATATTCACTTTCAGTTTTGCTTGGAGGGAAAACATTTATTTATTGCAACTGTTTATTTCTGTGTGGTCAGCAAGGCTGTTTCTTGCTATATGCAGACTATGCATGTGCGTAGGGCCCCCGTGACCGCTAGGGGGTCCAAGTTTTTTTTTTTTTCCTCAAATATAAATTGACACTTTCAGTAATCAAGTGTCCTCATGTGTTAATCCAAAACACATGCATTATTTGAGCTCACAATGACTAAAATAAAAAGGTATGTATAGATCAAAACGCAGTTTTTATTCCAAGAGCTCGTTGCGTTACAAGAAAACCTATTTCAAAGTCATCATCAGATTCTCACATATTGATGTACTGATGGCTGAGTCGGTCAAGTCTGACAATCTGACAGTGAGATGACTAGATCAAAGACAACGTTTAGACAGATAGGCTATTTTATGCACAGTTTTATGTTTATTCTTGTTCATAAATTTATAATTTATCCAAAACATTGTGTGTGTGTTTTAAAGTCATTTTATTGGTTCATTATTTATAATTTGCATGTTTGTTTTGATTTTGATATTAACAATACAGCTAAGTTCCTTAAATTGAAATATGTTTTATATAAAAAGTTGTATATATAGAATATGATGCAGGTGTGTATTCACGAGTGCTTGAAAAACAAGAGTCTGCATAGGGCCCCCAAAGAGCTAGAAACAGCCCTGGTGGTCAGTATACTGTTGTGGTCAGACAAAACTTTGCAGCATTTCTTACAGGCCCCAAAGAGTGGGGCTATCAGAACTTCATAGAAACTCTTAATAAAAAACATATGTGGCAATGTTAACAAGCAAAATGCATGCATGCCACAGGTCACACACACACGTTCTATATGTGTCAGAGCAAGTCTCATGAACTGCTCGGCATACATATCCACAAAGCAACATCTACTCGAATTGAATCTTCTCTGAAACAACAGCAGAGTCACTTGGAGACACATTGAAGTAGTACTCATTAGTGGATAAACAGAAAGCCGAATTTTACCGAGCCACTGGTGATGTCTTCAAACTTTCATTTTCTATTAAATAAGCTCCTTAACTTTGGATATCCAAGGTTTCCCGAAACATGAAGATTTATGAATGAAGTGTGGATCAGCGATGTATCAGAGGTTTGTTTGACATCTTCATATACTGACCAGCTTCGTCTTTCCGCGGTGCTTCAGTTTGCGCAGCAGCAACGTTTGTTCCAATACTTCTGAGAAGAAACGTGTCGACCCTCTGTAGGCACGTCGCCAGGCTGCCCCTTCCCCTCATATGTAACCTGCACACTGCAATGGAGGACGCCATTGCTGCTGTCAAAGAAATGAAAGGGCGCATGCGCCTGGCTGTATCTACGGCTACCGAGAGGCGCGAGACAAGACGTCATTTTGGCGATATAAATGAATACATGATAAACATTCAATGAAACTGGAAGCCAAGAATGTAATACTATACTATGAAAACAAAAACCAGAGGGTTCAACGGATTGTACGTTTAGTCATTTTAATGGGAAAAATTACATCCATACATCCAAGTTCTTGAATTTAGGAAGTATTTGAGTCTATCCAACTCATAAAGTGTTGAGCATGTTACTGAAAATTAGTAACGTTAATTAGTTATAGTTACTAGTTACTTTGTAACGCGTTATTCTCAACACTGCTTATAAACAAAAAGAAACGTGCACATTAAGTTAGTATGCTCCAAGAATTCCTTGGAGAAATATGATTTTATTGCCTATCTTTTCTGTTAAGTTATTAATTTATATTATTTTTTATTGTTGTTACTTTCACTGTCTGTCCTGTTACCATGTTGAATCCATTAACCAACTGAAAGTGAAGTCATGCCTGTTATGTTATCTGTTTTTCAATATGATGCCCAAGTGTTTTCTGTCTTAATGTCACATGCTCTAAGTGACTGTTTCTATGAATAAAGAGATGGGGGGAATGATAAATACATGTACCGTTATGGATGACTGGTCATTACTCAGTGGTGAAAGAAGTTTTCAGATAAGTTACTGAACTAAAAGCAGACATAAACCCTGTAACAATAGTCCATTATGTCCTGCAGTAAAACGTTGCTTAAATTACATAAATATCGTTAGCAGAATATACTACATGTATATACTTATAATTACTGCTGTTACTGGTGCATTCACTAAGTATGTAACGGTTGTAGCTGCTGATCAATATAAATCATATTTCGCAAACTCTATTTTTTTAAGTGTTCAAATAAATGTAGCGGGGTAAAAATACAATATTTCTCTCGCAGATGAAGTGGAGTACAATTAATTAGCAAAAAATGGAAATACTAAAGTATAAGTACCTAAAACAATGGAGTACATTAGCCTACCTAAGTAAAACTAGGTCACTGGTTCACTGAGTGTGTTCATGCAAGTTTAAAATTTAATTTAAACGTGCTGTGGTGAACTTGAACATGTCTAACGTGTTATATTTCTATTGTGCATTCACAATATGCCACTTACATTTTCCTCAGGAAACTACCCAGCGATTCTTTGGA
The DNA here is from genome assembly GCF_910596095.1 of Thunnus maccoyii. Classification (NCBI taxonomy): domain Eukaryota; kingdom Metazoa; phylum Chordata; class Actinopteri; order Scombriformes; family Scombridae; genus Thunnus; species Thunnus maccoyii. The sequence continues at coordinate 22,097,618 of NC_056553.1, forward strand.
AGTGGATGACACGTGATTCTGCGATTGCGCCACATGAAATTTGATTTTCATCTGAGAAAACAGAAGGGAAAACGAAACCTACGCAGAATAGAGCGCTGGCACCTTACATTAAAGCCCCTCCACCTCCGCGCTGATCGGCTCCACTTCCTCTGTTTACTTCCTACAAACAGTCTGGCTAGTCTCAGTCAGTCAGACAGTCGATGTTGGACGATGGAGATGCAACAGTCTCGTGGAGCTTGAGATTCACAGATCACGGTGAGTACTTCCTGTTCTATTCTTCTATATCTCATCTGACGTTATAATCAATGTCATATAATAATAATAGCTGTTACACAGAGATTGGTTGTAAAGTCTGTATATCCCGAATTGTTACTCTCATTTTGCTCTAGACGCAGTTATTCTGAGTATGTACATTTCGATTGTGTTCAAAAATCTATCTCGGTTATTTTCTCAAATTTAACAAGTGGGTTTGGTGGGAAAGGAAACCCCTCTCTCTTAAAAAAAATATGTTTTGCAGATGTGTATGATTTGCATGCAGTAATTTGTGTAACAAGCTATTCCAAAAAGCCAAGCAAAGTGCGTTAACTAGCTTTTTCTCTTACAAACAAATAATCAGCATTGTGGGTATTTTATAGTTGTAAAATAAGGTCCAGGCTTTCCTGGGGGCTTCCCAGCTTTACTGTGAAACTCCCCACATCTGCTTGGAAAACAATCTTTTAAGCCCCTCCCTGTGTCTCCAGCCAGCTGAATCAAAGCAAAGCAGTGTCATTGTAAATCATGCTCTCTACACACTCCGATGAACTTTTTAAAGTCATGAACTGACTGATCACTGATAGGATCTCTTGTAATTCTAAACAAAAAACTGCAAACTGAACTCCAGATGTTTCATTTCAGAGCGAGCAGGAGTCAAGTCAAGCACCAAGATGAAGTACAAATATGACGACGGCATTGATCTGCTATTGGCTCACATGAATTTAGAGGACATCATCAACGCTGCAGAGACTCTCTATCAGCTGGAACAAGAGGAGGAGGAAGGGGGTTTGTTGTTGGAAGAGGGGCTCTCCCAGGAGGAGATGTATGAGAATGAGGAGGCTGGGGACTCAGTGGGCTCGGGGAGTCAGCAGAAGGACTATAATGATGGGGTTGGTGGTGTTCAGTACGGGACGGTGACGGACCTCCTGTCCTTTGTCAACCAGCTCTCCAACATGCAGACGGCAGCCCTGCAGCACCTGCCCGAGGAGAAGGGGGTCTTGCTGAATAAGGTGAGAAGCTGTTTTTTGTCCTTTCTGTTTCCATAACAAGACTAAATGTCAGTGTGCATGATGACCTTTAACTATCAGACTAGAAAAACATGCAGTATTTCCCTTCTTTTTTTAAAAAAAAATGACCTTTATTTGCAGAAGGACATGGCTATAAAAAAAGGCCGCTACCAGATCAACATGGACGTTCTCCTGTTTCCATGGAAATTGACCTACAAGAATCACGGCTGTGACCTCGTGCCTAAGGGCTCATTTGGGAAAGTCCACTTGGCCCAGGACACAACCACCAGGAAGAGGATGGCTTGCAAACTGGTGAGTCTTGCTGAGCAATGCCTGGAATTCAACCTGTGCTGACTTCTCGAAAGTCTTAGCTCCGGGTGCCAAATCTTTCATCTGCCAAGTACTATTTGTTCACAGAGCAACTGCTTCTGAATGAATGTTAAAGTCAACATGACATTTGGTATGTTTTCCTTCGAAATGAAAGAGGAACAGTGCTCCCTAAAAAAAACATGTTTCTGAAACAAATTTACAAAATGGGCTAAGAATAATGTAAGAATGGAAATTTAATAGTAACTTCCCTCAGCTCCTCTGGATGTTTTTTGACACTTAATGGTAAATTCATACTAAAATGAATTTATAGGCATGCTTTAGTTTAACTCTAGCAGTCCCTGGCACACTTCTCAGTATACACTGTTCTTTTCATCCTATTCACCTGAGGCGTGTTTACTCTTTTCTACACAGAAAATATTGACAAATGAGGAAGTAGTTTCCTAGTCTGGTGCTATCACCAGATATGTTGACACAGTGTGGTGTACACACACTTACCAATGCACTGGTGCAACCTTCCCGGCAGCAGTTTATGTGCTTGGTATCTGAGTTACAATAGATTTCCTGCATATCAGCAGACAGCCTTACATAACAGTGTCATCAGTTAATCATGATTTAAGGATTGGCCAGTGTTGCAACAAGCATGCTTTTAAGGAATAGTTCCACATTTTAGGAAACATGTTCATTTATTTTCTTGCAGAGTTAGGTGACAAAATTGATACCACACTTAAACACTATAGATAGGAGATGATTAGCTTAGCTTAACATAAAGACTGGAAACGGGGAAACAGCTACCCTGACTCTGTCCAAAGGTAAAAAAAAAAGCTCACTAATTAACATGTATCGTGTTTAATCTTTACTGGAGTGCCTGGCAAACTCACAGTCACTCCGGGAAGTTACTGCGCCCAGCCAAGAAATAGTCCAGCACATAATGCCCCATAATACATCCAACTTTTTCATTTGTACGCTTTGTTTTTTGTACTGATTAAACAAAGTGTTAGCTTTAGAAGGTGCTAAGTAGTGTAGGCAATTTTTTTTAACCTTTGGACAGAGCAAGGCTAGCTTTTTCCCCTTGCTTTCATTCTTTATGCTAAGCTAAGCTAACTGTCCACTAGCTCTAGCTTCAGAATTATTGTAGAGACATGAGGGTGGTATTGCTCTCATCTCATCTAACATGCATTTATTTACATCTCATCATCACCCTCACAGATCCCCATGGAGAACTTTAAAGCAGCTGACATAGAGTTCCAGGCCCGCTTCCGCCATGAGAACATCGCTGAGCTGTACGGGGCTCTGCTGTGGGACCAGAGCGTCCACCTGTTCATGGAGGCTGGCGAGGGTGGCTCAGTTCTGGAGAGGCTGGACAGCTGTGGGCCCATGAGGGAGTTTGAGATCATCTGGGTGACCAAGCAAGTCCTGCGGGGCCTGGAGTACCTCCACTCGCACAATGTTATCCATCATGACATCAAACGTAAGAGCAAGAAGAAAAAAAACATTGTTGATAGAGTATAAATAGTTCCGGAAATGGAATGATGTCAGTTTTTAAGAGAGTCTTAAGTGGTTGGCAGGAAAGAAGTGAATCAGTCCAAACATACCACAGAAATCTGACACTGACAATATTTTAAAGCAACTGATTGAAATGAGTTTCCTCTTGTGTAGGTTTGACAAACTATTTCTGAGGAAGTGAAAGGTAGTCAGGTTACACTGACTGAGACTGGTAGCTAATGACTGAGATTACAAAAAAAAAGGCTTGTTACAGTAGGTGGGGCTCAGCTGAGGTTTGATGTTAGGTAGCTCCACATTGGTTGGGATCAAAGCATTCTCCAGAGCCGTCTGTCAGCCTCATGGCCTAAAGGCTGTTTGGTGTCTGGAAATTCCAGCCTGCTTCTTATGCCATCTCCTCCACAGAAGGGTTAAATGTAGGGTCCAGAGAGGCGAGTGACTTAGGAAAATGGCCAACCTGGCCCTCTGACATGTTGCTGTGGTTCTTAGTGTACCCTGCCTACGATCAAAATATGTAATTATACCTCAGTAAGGGTTTTTAAGCACAAGGATGAGACTTTTCACAAAAGGCTTGTCCTCAAATCATCTGTTGAATTCCTTTGCTAAAAGCATGTGACTTCTTCTTTGAAGGCTTCGGTTGCCTTTTCCCAGTTGAAATCAATGCAAACTGAGTGCAAGCCAGTTCCATATGTCTGACAAGTCACTAATTAATCCTTTTATTTTATCAAACGCCAGCCTGCACAGCATAGCATAAACACTGCAAATGTACAACACTCTCTGACAGGCTGTACCTCTTTAACATCTGTGAAACATAACTTTTCATTTTCTCTTTTTTTTTTTAGCCAGTAACATTGTCTTGATGTCAGACAAGGCAGTCCTGGTGGACTTTGGCCTGACAGTGCAGATGACAGAGGATATATACATTCCCAGAGACCTGAGAGGAACAGAGGTAAGACAATAAACCAGAGATCTGATATGTGTATTGTGGTCACGTTGTTTACAACTTTCACAGGCTTCAAGCCAAAGCCTGAAATGGATAGATTTCTGTTTTTTTTTCTTTTGTAATTGCTACTCTAATCAATACTTGTTTGCTAAAAAAGGCAGCAGTCACTCAGGCTAGACTTCCTTGGGGATTTTAAGAAATAAGTCTCGAAGACTTGTCAGCACTCATCTCTCTTTTTCAAAATGATTACAGAAAGCCAATGATTGGCAAGTCATTGTGCTCATTGACCTCAAAGATGCTAATAATAGCCTGCTCTTTCTTGGGGCTCTTGGCGCTTGCACGTTTTAATCAGCACTTGGGAAATTTTAGGCGTAATCCCAGAGTTTTCTCATGAGTCTTTTTCTCCCACCCTGCATCCTCCTTGCTTCCCCATGTTTTGACCCACATGTTTGCATATGTACTCTGGGCCTCTCATAGCTTGGCTTGTGGAAAGTCCCAGGGCAGACACCCAGAAGTAATAATACAAGAGACACAGAGCTAGTAAATACACTGGGCTGCTCAGGCTGACATGAACATGGGAGAGCAGGCTGGAATTTCCAGCAGAGAGAGACAAACTCTGGTAGTGAGTTTACTTTTCACACTCTGTACTGCTCTTACCTTGACACACATAGCGTGGGTCTAAAGGTTACAACAGAAAAACCCTTTAATGGTTGCTTGTTTTCCTGTTTGGTTTGGCACTGTTACACTCATTGGAATGAAAAAAACAAACAAAAAAAGAGGAACCACTTTCATAACTTTTTCTGCCATTATCTTCTGTCACTCTACTGTATCCAATTCATCTCATTATCCCTTCTTTTATCTAGATGTATATGAGTCCAGAGCTGGTTCTGTGTCGCGGACATACCACCAAGACAGACATCTACAGCCTGGGTACCACTATCATTCACATGCAGACTGGTAGCCCTCCCTGGGTGCGGAGATATCCACGCACTGCCTACCCATCATACCTCTACATTGTAAGCACTTGTTTAAAAGAATCATACTTACATGCCTCAAGATAGTATCTTTACCTTGCAGCATTTAAAAGAGTGACAAATTTTTCCATGACTTTGTTCAGGTTTTCCATAGCGTAGATTATCATGAGTAAGAACAGCGTGTTTGCAGAACGTGATCGATGACCCATTTAGTCAGTCACTACTTCTGTTTCTTTTAAAGGCTTTCCATTACATGGGTTCTATGCTTTTAAGAAGTGCTCTTTCTGTTTTTGAAATGATTATCAGCTCTTTTCATTTAGACACTGTTACTCACTTCCTCATGAAACTGTTATGGGGAAGTAATGTGACATGGCAAAGTCACTTTTCTACCTTTCTTTGTTCTCTTTTACCACAACTAAACTTGTTTTACAAGCTGCTACTCACAGTGTAACTCACAAAAGAAAAACTGGGTCACAGCTGCTGGAGGAATTCAAGCCTGTTTTTTTCTCTTTATCACAGGCCTTGACTGTCTTTACAACTTTATTTTTGTCTCTGTCACTGCAGTTTTCTCTAATGCCAGTTTTGCCTTATCTCTCTCCCTGCAGATCCACAAGCTGGCACCCCCTCTGGAGGACATAGCGGAGGACTGCAGCCAGGCCATGCGCTCCTTCCTGGAGCGAGCCCTGGAGAGTAACCCTGCTCTGCGGAGCTCGGCGTCTGAGCTGCTGAAGGACGAGGCCATCAACCCGCCCAGGGAGGATCAGCCACGCTGTTGGAGCCTCGACTCAGCGATGGAGGAGGCCAACCACGCCATACTGCGCCAGCAGAGCCAGCACCATGACACCACCCAAGGTAAGGACTTAGGTGTGGAGGTTGACGGTGTTTCCTGTGATACACATTTATGAATGCAGTTCCACTAGAAATAGTAACAAATAATTTTATAACACTAAGTCCTTATTTTTCTTTTCTGCAGAATCTTCGCTGTACTCTGAAGATTCTGGCCACATGAAGAGGAAGGGCTCTTTGTACATTGACTTGGGGGCCTTGTCAGGTTACTGTAAACTGGTGACAGGCCCCCCCACATCAGAATATGGCTAGCACTGGACCATCATGGCCATTTATTTTGCCGAACTTTAGTTGAAGACAACTGATAATTTACCATTATCCTTCTTTGACTGGCTAACTCTTCACTGTTGAGGACTGATGAACAGTTCAGGTGGACAGCTGCAGGTGGCACGGCTCACTGATGAACTCTTTACAAGACTCAGGATGACTTATAATGAATGGAATTAGTTGAGCCTTGACGCTGAAATGGGCTGATGTTGCTCAGCAACACTGCAGGACGGTGTTTGAATGAGATGCATTGTGTATTAATGAGCATTAAGTTTTGGTATGAGTTCCCAGAGCCCCTTGCGGGATGTTTGTACATGCTTTTATTTCAATGTGCACAGTAACAACTCAAATATATGTTTTTTTTCTCATGAAACTAGAAGTTATTTTATCACTAACAATGTAAGCTATTTGTTCAAGTATGTGTGCATTATGCAAACATGATTGTATGTAGTTCTTTATGGACTTCCTCCTGTTAGTTCCTGTGGAATATTAATAGCATGATCATGCTATGCAAATGACGCTTCTGTGAAATGCATGCTGAATCTGATTGTGTTTTGTACATCCTGTGAGATGAGGCCAGCTGTGCTTTTGACTTAACAATGTTTGAAAATGGAAGGGTGTAATTTTGCTGTTGCTCCAATAAAATGAAAAGCCAGTACTCTCTGTGATTTTTCAGATTGCTCAATTTGGATTTTCGCTTCACAAATAAAAGAGATACCCTTTGAAATGAAAACTTTCAGTGAGCCAGTATGTTTCATGTTCTGTCTGTGTATAAGCTCTACTTTCTTTTTCTATGTCCTCACTATTTGACAGTTGAACTCCTGTAAACTGAACATGTGAACAAGTGCAAGAGATAATGCAGGGATAGTCATTTTCAATGTATAAACTGCAAGTTGAGCAATAAATAAGATGAATTCATGTCAGTATAATATCTCTGAGCAACAAGGGTTTTTTGCTTGAATGCTCTCATGATTTCCAGCTGTAAAACCAGAGGCTGTGTGCAAAGATGTGGTATTTGATACGGAAATGACAGTCTACATCACTGATGAGTGTTAATGGAAAGGACAGATGAGTTTTGTTCGTAGTTTACGAACGTGGCTCCATGGTGACATATGAGTGGGCGGGGGACACTTGACTTCCCCCCCTCTCTCTCTTTACTATAAAAGTAAATATAGTAATCACACTGGAAAGTGCAGCCTCTGCACTTAATGCACCCACATAGACTGGTATGGAATGAAGTTTCATTATTTTATAAAAAAGAATAAGAAGAGTCTACAGCCAGGCTAGTGGCTCTGTCATGCTGTACTTAGGCACTGTTGCTTTGAGCTAATTGCTAATTAATGTCAGCATGCTAATATGCTCACAGCAGCAATACTAAGATGTTAATGTTTAGTAGGTATAATTTTTACCATGTTCACCATCTTAGTTTGGCATGTTGGCATGCAAACTAACCAGCTGAGGCTGTGTAGTTTTGTATTTAAATGCATAAAAATTAAAATGGACCTGATGATAGAGCTAGATGTAAAATTAGGGCATCACCAAAGTTATTACAATTCATCCTGGGGGGAACATGAATGCCTGTACCAAATTGCATGGCAATGCATCTGATAGCTGTCAAAATATTTCACTAAAAAACACAAATGCCAGCCTCCAATGGTGGTGCTAGAGGAAAAATGAGAGAATTACCAAAGTCATTAGGCCTTGAATGTCATGAATACAAAATTTCACGGCAAGCCATCCAATATTTGAAAAAATCAGCAAGCTGTTTTCTCTCTAATTAAAATTTGAAACTTTCACATCTCTTTTGAATTCCCAGTATTTTGCTGAGATTCCACATCAGGCATCCAAAATAAATGCATTTTTAGTTGCTAAAGGAAATTTGAAGTCCAAAATGGTGATAGCTAATGAATACTCACTACCCCTAATTAAGCAAAACTGCATGACTGATACATATTCTACAGCATGTCAGCAAGAAAAAGCAATAAATTGGTGAAAAAACCCCAAAGTACCATTTCACTGGAAGCAGCATAGTGGGTTTTCCTGTATTCTCCGGCAAGCAGTTTGACCACATAGATGAGACATGAAAACAGTTTTAGTGAGGCCTTTTACTACAAGATTTTTAATTGTTCTAGTTTAGTCATAGGCAGTATCTACTACTGATTTTGCATCAGGGAAACCCAAGTGATTAAAATGTGTGAAGTGTTTCTCTCCTATCTGCAGCTCAAGCCCACTCTTCCTCTTTCTAAACCCGTCACATGTGAGTGGGTGGTGAGCTCTGCTGTAGAGGGGCTTGCCTCTGAGTCTGATCTCACAGAGGCAGCATTTCATTGGTTTCCCAATTAATGTGACAGTTGCATACTGCCATCTGCTGGTAACAGCAGATACAGCTCTTTCTCACTAGTGCTTGCAGTGAAGTGACAGCACTCGTCATTAGGAATGGGATTTATCTGTGTATGATCACCTTTTGTTGTTGGAGAAGGCAGAAACTCGATTAATGTTCACAATCTGTATGTCAAGTAGGGATGTGCAGAGAGTCCAGTATTTGTATTTGTATCTATATTTGTTTAGGCAGCAAAATTATTTGTATTCATATTTGTATTCGAATAAAAGTGGAAATAGGCTTAAAAATCCTGTTTTTGTTTTTATTACGCCTTTAATTTTAGAATTTTAGACCTCTACCTATTTATACATCAGACAGCACAACATGTAACATGTAGGGAAGAACGATAATTGCTTTGCACTTTTCATTTATTGCCTATTTTTTACAACCTAACTTTGTGGAAAGGAGAAGGGGAACAACAGGTTATGGAGAGTCCCTTGGGGGCACCTTGTGCGTCAGTAGCTCAGCTTTATCTCTGGGGAACACCCCCAACTCTTGGAGTGATGTCCAAATCAGGAAATGTGCGTCACATGTCAGGTAGATGTGACTCACCTTGTTGAGACCTGCTGATAGACAAAACAGTGAAGCAGAGAGAGACTGAGATAGCGATGTAACCGACCTGTGCACTGGTATTTTACGTGTTTTTTTCTTCTTCCCTGAAAATGAATAATTTTTAAAATATTTGTACGAAATAAATATTCATAAAAAAACTGGTCATCTTTCAGAAAAGTTATAAGCAGTTCCACCAAAATGAGATTTACCCTCTAAACATGTCAGATTGTTTCATTCATTTTAATAACTATTTGAGACCCAGAGAGGTCAAATTATCAAATATTTCACATTATAAGCAAAGATTAGAGGACAATCCAAAAATTAATAAAAATCTAGTTGGCACAGCTTTGTTTTTTCTTCTTTCCTGTCTTGTTAATCATCTCATGATCCCTCAGATTTATCTTGTGAGCCTTTGGAGGGGCCTGCCACCTAGTTTGGGAACCACTGGATAAAACTACAGTGTAGTATTGTGTATAAAACAGTGTATAAAGTAGTTCAAACTAGCTCTACCTTGAGCAGCTACAACATTAAAATGCTGCTTACACAGTCACAGAAGCCATTTTTCTGCAGTTCTTTTACTTTTGACATTTAAGTACATTTGTACATTTGTACTTTTACCTAAGCAATATTTTTGGTGCAGGGCAATTGTAATGGAGTGTTTTTACATTGTAGTATTAGTTACTTTTACTTAAGTAAAGGATCTGAATACTTCTGCAACCACTGGACCTTGGTGTTCTGTAAGTCAACAGTAGAGAGCACACTTCAGCTGCTGTATGTCCTATTTGTGCCCCTTCATACTTTTGTGAACTGCTGACTCTGCAGGACTCATCCAGTCTTCTCAGGTTTCATCTATGGTGGTTAAGTTGTTAACAGCTGCATGGCTGTCGTAGCTGCTTTAAGGAACAGAGCATGATGGGGTTTTATTTTAAGGAAACTGTTCACATGTATTGGATATTAAATGTGCCGCCATGCAACTGCAGGTAAGCAAAGCCTTTCCTAAGACTTCTTAAAGTGTTTAAGACCAATTAAAATATGAAATCTTTTCAATATTTATGAATAAAATGCAAAAATAAAATAAATAATACTTAGTGACTTTTTCCTGTCACTGTTGTTTTAATAAGAGCCCGAGAGAGAGAGACTGTTTGAATATTGAACTCACCGTGTTAAGTTTATCTAACACTGTACAAAGGCCATGTGCCTGGAAGTAACTGTAAAAAAATGGCAATGTACTTTCTTTGTACTTTCTTTGAGTGCTTCAACTTTAAATTTAGTTGTCGTTTTGGAATTGTACAATGTGATGTAATTTAATACAACAGCCCTACATCAACTTCTGTTTTTTTATATGAAGAGTTCACTTTCATTTAAAATGTGTCAAGAGAGGTGTTGGTTCATGTCTGGTCATTTCTCGGGGTATAGTTAATGATGGTGTTCTGTTATGAGGGTAATTATTCTTGTAACAGAGCAAAGTATTTACACCTCTACAACAGATGACTACTAGGTCACACATTGTGAAATCACAACAGTTTGACCTCCAATTATCAAAAGCATGTGGAGATGCCGGGGATTGAACCCGGGGCCTCATACATGCAAAGCATGCGCTCTACCACTGAGCTACATCCCCTTGTTCTTCAAGCTATACAGAACATGTATAGACCTGAGAGGAAAAAAGAAAGAATGTAACTTTATGTATGCACTATGTCATATTTGTGAATTTTGGTTGTATTGTGGAGCATTTTTAACTCAGACAATATATTAAATCATTGCACTGCAGTGAAAGGTGCACTTCTGTATATTGTTGTGAAGTGAGCAACTATACACAGACCAAAACATTATGTAACCTGAAATAATGTAACTTTGACATGTACAAAAATTAGATTCTTTCTCATAAAAACAAAGTTAGATTTCTGAAAAATGAAAATAGCATACCAAACTATACGTACATTTATTTTGGCCACTAAATCCTACTTTTCCTAAAGTGGTCATGTACAATAACATGTGAGAAAATGTTGACTCACATGACTTGACTTACATTTGTCATGAAGAGGAAAAATTACCTATACAGGCCAAAACAGTTTTTGTACGACGCACTTAACATGTTTATTTCTGGTGTAAAGTTGGGCATGTCGACATGTGGATCTATACAGATTGACTCGCGGGTGATTTATATAGAAAAATCTCCCACTGTTGAGTTGTCATGAACGGGGAAATCAGCTACAGAGACCAAACCCCTTTTTTGTACCAGGCTGTAAACACGTCTGTTTCTGCCGTAAAGCTGGGCATTTCAACATGCAGCATGGGGGTCTACGCAGATTGACTCGCTATTGGAGACAGCCTCAAGTGGCCATTCGAGTAACTGCAGTATTTGGCACTCTCGCGCTGGCTTGGTTCCTCAGCCACGGAAGCCGCTTACTTTGTAAACAACGAAAGGGAACTGCGATGGCCGGGAATCGAACCCGGGTCAACTGCTTGGAAGGCAGCTATGCTCACCACTATACCACCATCGCTGTGGAAGACGAGGATTTTGCCGCCAACTCAGCAGTTTTTGGCACTTTCCCGTTGGCTTGATTTTATCAGCCGCGGAGATTGCCACTGACTTCATAAACAACAAAACAGAACTGCGATGGCCGGGAATCGAACCCGGGTCAACTGCTTGGAAGGCAGCTATGCTCACCACTATACCACCATCGCTGTGCAAGATGAGGATTTTACTGCAAAATCAGCACTTTATATCAGTGTAAGGATTCAACAGGGAGAGGAGGAGGAACAGAGGAGAGGAGGAGGGAGGTACACCAAGCAGAGAAGAGAAGAATGTAGTTTGACATACCTGTAACTAATAGTAATATTATTATTGACTACGGAAGCTACGCTGCAAGAAACTAAATGATAACAGAGTGGATATTGTATGTAGTCAATGTATGACGTGAAGGACTGTGCAGAAGAGCAAGTAGCGCAGGTCCAGTCCAACACCTAGAATGACTCATTTGAAAGCAACCAGATTCACTATTTCATTCTTGAAGGCATTTCACTGCTCATCCAAGAGGTGCTCCCTACGGTTCTCCTGGCTTCTCAGAATTCCATCAGGCAGCGCGTGAACAAGATTAAGGCATCGTTGTCGGCAGGATTCGAACCTGCGCGGGGAGACCCCAATGGATTTCTAGTCCATCGCCTTAACCACTCGGCCACGACAACCACCCTGATAAGAATCTGTTGTTGGGGTGTCAAATGCATACGTGTCACACGCGTTGTTCCACCAATACCACACTACAGTACAACATTCATATCATCGCCTCACAAAGAGCTTCACAGACAGTTTGTAAGGGCAGTATTACTCTTCAGTTTTGGTGTATGACTGTGTCTCGATAGAGATCTGACAGGTAATAAAAGAAAAGCAACCATGTCACGGATATGTCACATCACCATCACCTACAAATAAAAAACACTATCGTCTTTGTTTAACTTAGCGAGAAGTACTCCACAAGTTTCTCTGTCCTGTCTTATTACGCTTTTCTATTAGGGAGTGTTCTCAATGTTCCGTCCCATTCATACACAAGCTCTTATATACAAATTGCACGTGCATATTTTTTCAGTGTGAAGCCTTTTGATTCTTTGTCTCTGCTGAGGTGATGTGATGTGATGTCTACAAGTTTGTTGTCATCATAAAACCTGTTGGAGATGCCGGGGATTGAACCCAGGGCCTCATACATGCAAAGCATGCGCTCTACCACTGAGCTACATCCCCCCGTTTATAGAGCGAATTAAGATAGCAGACATATGAGAAGAGTTTGAACAAAGGGATGTAGCACAACTTAAGCTGGATATCTACTTCAGCGTAAAGGGGATACACTATAACTACAGCAGCTACATGTGTAGGCCCTGAAACCACAACGTAGGCTATACCACAAATGATCCAAAAGTCCAGAACCCCAAAAATTCAGTTTGCAATCATGTCAAACTAAGACGAGCAGCAAACCTTCACAACGACAAAGTAAAACCAGCAAATGTTTGGCAGTTTTCCCTATTGATTACGTGAGCAATGAATCCATTACAAAAAAGACAATTTTCAGTCAAATTCCCATTCACCACAAATGTTCTTAAATCAGTCGTACGTGTCTCTGAAGAACGAATCTGTTCGTACGAGTGGTTCTTGCATGAGGCCCACTGTCTCAAGAGAGTGGTCTTTTCACCTTCTGTGATGTGATACAAATTCAAGAGTTTGTGATATGTAGCACAACAAGCTAGCGAAGCTCTGTAAACGTAGCCGTGTTGCAGTGTCGTGTGCCGTACACGGAACTACACTCCCGAGACTGAAAACAGTTGTTCATCAACAATGTGACGGACCCCTAATTTTTAATCACTTCCCAAACGTTGTCGGGCAGGTTTCGTAAGAGGACCTGAGGGAACCCTGTGGTATGTCTGCAATTTAAGGCAATTTATTAGAAGAGACCAACAGAAAGCTGAACTACACCACCCTCTGGAAGACAAAGACGAGCTTTGGACAGCTTTGGCGCTGCGTGACTTTTAGCCTCAGGAAAATTTAAACGGGTCAGTTATATAAAAAACCTCCCACTGTTGAGTTGTCATGAACGGGGAAATTAGCTATAGAGACCAAACCCGGGCGAGGAGCATTTCACATTTTGTACCAGGCTGTAAACACGTCTGTTTCTGCTGTAAAGCTGGGCATTTCAACATGCAGCATGGGGGTCTACGCAGATTGACTCGCTATTGGAGACAGCCTCAAGTGGCCATTCGAGTAACTGCAGTATTTGGCACTCTCGCGCTGGCTTGGTTCCTCAGCCACAGAAGTTGCCGCTTGCTTTGTAAACAACGAAAGGGAACTGCGATGGCCGGGAATCGAACCCGGGTCAACTGCTTGGAAGGCAGCTATGCTCACCACTATACCACCATCGCTGTGCAAGATGAGGATTTTACTGCAAAATCAGCACTTTATATCAGTGTAAGGATTCAACAGGGAGAGGAGGAGGGAGGTACACCAAGCAGAGAAGAGAAGAATGTAGTTTGACATACCTGTAACTAATAGTAATATTATTATTGACTACGGAAGCTACGCTGCAAGAAACTAAATGATAACAGAGTGGATATTGTATGTAGTCAATGTATGACGTGAAGGACTGTGCAGAAGAGCAAGTAGCGCAGGTCCAGTCCAACATCTAGAATGACTCATTTGAAAGCAACCAGATTTACTGTTTCATTCTTGAAGGCATTTCACTACTCTACCAAGAGGTCCCCCCTACGGTTCTCCTGGCTTCTCAGAATTCCATCAGGCAGCGCGTGAACAAGATTAAGGCATCGTTGTCGGCAGGATTCGAACCTGCGCGGGGAGACCCCAATGGATTTCTAGTCCATCGCCTTAACCACTCGGCCACGACAACCACCCTGATAAGAATCTGTTGTTGGGGTGTCAAATGCATACGTGTCACACGCGTTGTTCCACCAATACCACACTACAGTACAACATTCATATCATCGCCTCACAAAGAGCTTCACAGACAGTTTGTAAAGGCAGTATTACTCTTCAGTTTTGGTGTATGACTGTGTCTCGATAGAGATCTGACAGGTAATAAAAGAAAAGCAACCATGTCACGGATATGTCACATCACCATCACCTACAAATAAAAAACACTATCGTCTTTGTTTAACTTAGCGAGAAGTACTCCACAAGTTTCTCTGTCCTGTCTTATTACGCTTTTCTATTAGGGAGTGTTCTCAATGTTCCGTCCCATTCATACACAAGCTCTTATATACAAATTGCACGTGCATATTTTTTCAGTGTGAAGCCTTTTGATTCTTCGTCTCTGCTGAGGTGATGTGATGTGATGTCTACAAGTTTGTTGTCATCATAAAACCTGTTGGAGATGCCGGGGATTGAACCCGGGGCCTCATACATGCAAAGCATGCGCTCTACCACTGAGCTACATCCCCCCGTTTATAGAGCGAATTAAGATAGCAGACATATGAGAAGAGTTTGAACAAAGGGATGTAGCACAACTTAAGCTGGATATCTACTTCAGCGTAAAGGGGATACACTATAACTACAGCAGCTACATTTGTAGGCCCTGAAACCACAACGTAGGCTACACCACAAATGATCCAAAAGTCCAGAACCCCAAAAATTCAGTTTGCAATCATGTCAAACTAAGACGAGCAGCAAACCTTCACAACGACAAAGTAAAACCAGCAAATGTTTGGCAGTTTTCCCTATTGATTACGTGAGCAATGAATCCATTACAAAAAAGACAATTTTCAGTCAAATTCCCATTCACCACAAATGTTCTTAAATCAGTCGTACGTGTCTCTGAAGAACGAATCTGTTCGTACGAGTGGTTCTTGCATGAGGCCCACTGTCTCAAGAGAGTGGTCTTGTCACCTTCTGTGATGTGATACAAATTCAAGAGTTTGTGATATGTAGCACAACAAGCTAGCAAAGCTCTGTAAACGTAGCCGTGTTGCAGTGTCGTGTGCCGTACACGGAACTACACTCCCGAGACTGAAAACAGTTGTTCATCAACAATGTGACGGACCCCTAATTTTTAATCACTTCCCAAACATTGTAGGTTTCGTAAGAGGACCTGAGGGAACCCTGTGGTATGTCTGCAATTTAAGGCAATTTATTAGAAGAGACCAACAGAAAGCTGAACTACACCACCCTCTGGAAGACAAAGACGAGCTTTGGACAGCTTTGGCGCTGCGTGACTTTTAGCCTCAGGAAAATTTAAACGGGTCAGTTATATAAGAAACCTCCCACTGTTGAGTTGTCATGAACAGGGAAATTAGCTATAGAGACCAAACCCGGGCGAGGAGCATTTCACATTTTGTACCAGGCTGTAAACACGTCTGTTTCTGCCGTAAAGCTGGGCATTTCAACATGCAGCATGGGGGTCTACGCAGATTGACTCGCTATTGGAGACAGCCTCAAGTGGCCATTCGAGTAACTGCAGTATTTGGCACTCTCGCGCTGGCTTGGTTCCTCAGCCACGGAAGTTGCCGCTTGCTTTGTAAACAACGAGAGGGAACTGCGATGGCCATGAATCGAACCCGGGTCAACTGCTTGGAAGGCAGCTATGCTCACCACTATACCACCATCGCTGTGGAAGACGAGGATTTTGCCGCCAACTCAGCAGTTTTTGGCACTTTCCCGTTGGCTTGATTTTATCAGCCGCGGAGATTGCCACTGACTTCATAAACAACAAAACAGAACTGCGATGGCCGGGAATCGAACCCGGGTCAACTGCTTGGAAGGCAGCTATGCTCACCACTATACCACCATCGCTGTGCAAGATGAGGATTTTACTGCAAAATCAGCACTTTATATCAGTGTAAGGATTCAACAGGGAGAGGAGGAGGGAGGTACACCAAGCAGAGAAGAGAAGAATGTAGTTTGACATACCTGTAACTAATAGTAATATTATTATTGACTACGGAAGCTACGCTGCAAGAAACTAAATGATAACAGAGTGGATATTGTATGTAGTCAATGTATGACGTGAAGGACTGTGCAGAAGAGCAAGTAGCGCAGGTCCAGTCCAACATCTAGAATGACTCATTTGAAAGCAACCAGATTTACTGTTTCATTCTTGAAGGCATTTCACTGCTCATCCAAGAGGTCCCCCCTACGGTTCTCCTGGCTTCTCAGAATTCCATCAGGCAGCGCGTGAACAAGATTAAGGCATCGTTGTCGGCAGGATTCGAACCTGCGCGGGGAGACCCCAATGGATTTCTAGTCCATCGCCTTAACCACTCGGCCACGACAACCACCCTGATAAGAATCTGTTGTTGGGGTGTCAAATGCATACGTGTCACACGCGTTGTTCCACCAATACCACACTACAGTACAACATTCATATCATCGCCTCACAAAGAGCTTCACAGACAGTTTGTAAAGGCAGTATTACTCTTCAGTTTTGGTGTATGACTGTGTCTCGATAGAGATCTGACAGGTAATAAAAGAAAAGCAACCATGTCACGGATATGTCACATCACCATCACCTACAAATAAAAAACACTATCGTCTTTGTTTAACTTAGCGAGAAGTACTCCACAAGTTTCTCTGTCCTGTCTTATTACGCTTTTCTATTAGGGAGTGTTCTCAATGTTCCGTCCCATTCATACACAAGCTCTTATATACAAATTGCACGTGCATATTTTTTCAGTGTGAAGCCTTTTGATTCTTCGTCTCTGCTGAGGTGATGTGATGTCTACAAGTTTGTTGTCATCATAAAACCTGTTGGAGATGCCGGGGATTGAACCCGGGGCCTCATACATGCAAAGCATGCGCTCTACCACTGAGCTACATCCCCCCGTTTATAGAACGAATTAAGATAGCAGACATATGAGAAGAGTTTGAACAAAGGGATGTAGCACAACTTAAGCTGGATATCTACTTCAGCGTAAAGGGGATACACTATAACTACAGCAGCTACATGTGTAGGCCCTGAAACCACAACGTAGGCTACACCACAAATGAGTCCAGAACCCCAAAAGTTCAGTTTGCAATCATGTCAAACTAAGACGAGCAGCAAACCTTCACAACGACAAAGTAAAACCAGCAAATGTTTGGCAGTTTTCCCTATTGATTACGTGAGCAATGAATCCATTACAAAAAAGACAATTTTCAGTCAAATTCCCATTCACCACAAATGTTCTTAAATCAGTCGTACGTGTCTCTGAAGAACGAATCTGTTCGTACGAGTGGTTCTTGCATGAGGCCCACTGTCTCAAGAGAGTGGTCTTTTCACCTTCTGTGATGTGATACAAATTCAAGAGTTTGTGATATGTAGCACAACAAGCTAGCGAAGCTCTGTAAACGTAGCCGTGTTGCAGTGTCGTGTGCCGTACACGGAACTACACTCCCGAGACTGAAAACAGTTGTTCATCAACAATGTGACGGACCCCTAATTTTTAATCACTTCCCAAACGTTGTCGGGCAGGTTTCGTAAGAGGACCTGAGGGAACCCTGTGGTATGTCTGCAATTTAAGGCAATTTATTAGAAGAGACCAACAGAAAGCTGAACTACACCACCCTCTGGAAGACAAAGACGAGCTTTGGACAGCTTTGGCGCTGCGTGACTTTTAGCCTCAGGAAAATTTAAACGGGTCAGTTATATAAAAAACCTCCCACTGTTGAGTTGTCATGAACGGGGAAATTAGCTATAGAGACCAAACCCGGGCGAGGAGCATTTCACATTTTGTACCAGGCTGTAAACACGTCTGTTTCTGCCGTAAAGCTGGGCATTTCAACATGCAGCATGGGGGTCTACGCAGATTGACTCGCTATTGGAGACAGCCTCAAGTGGCCATTCGAGTAACTGCAGTATTTGGCACTCTCGCGCTGGCTTGGTTCCTCAGCCACGGAAGTTGCCGCTTGCTTTGTAAACAACGAGAGGGAACTGCGATGGCCGTGATTCGAACCCGGGTTAACTGCTTGGAAGGCAGCTATGCTCACCACTATACCACCATCGCTGTGGAAGACGAGGATTTCGCCGCCAACTCAGCAGTTTTTGGCACTTTCCCGTTGGCTTGATTTTATCAGCCGCGGAGATTGCCACTGACTTCATAAACAACAAAACAGAACTGCGATGGCCGGGAATCGAACCTGGGTCAACTGCTTGGAAGGCAGCTATGCTCACCACTATACCACCATCGCTGTGCAAGATGAGGATTTTACTGCAAAATCAGCACTTTATATCAGTGTAAGGATTCAACAGGGAGAGGAGGAGGGAGGTACACCAAGCAGAGAAGAGAAGAATGTAGTTTGACATACCTGTAACTAATAGTAATATTATTATTGACTACGGAAGCTACGCTGCAAGAAACTAAATGATAACAGAGTGGATATTGTATGTAGTCAATGTATGACGTGAAGGACTGTGCAGAAGAGCAAGTAGCGCAGGTCCAGTCCAACATCTAGAATGACTCATTTGAAAGCAACCAGATTTACTGTTTCATTCTTGAAGGCATTTCACTACTCTACCAAGAGGTCCCCCCTACGGTTCTCCTGGCTTCTCAGAATTCCATCAGGCAGCGCGTGAACAAGATTAAGGCATCGTTGTCGGCAGGATTCGAACCTGCGCGGGGAGACCCCAATGGATTTCTAGTCCATCGCCTTAACCACTCGGCCACAACAACCACCCTGATAAGAATCTGTTGTTGGGGTGTCAAATGCATACGTGTCACACGCGTTCCACCAATACCACACTACAGTACAACATTCATATCATCGCCTCACAAAGAGCTTCACAGACAGTTTGTAAAGGCAGTATTACTCTTCAGTTTTGGTGTATGACTGTGTCTCGATAGAGATCTGACAGGTAATAAAAGAAAAGCAACCATGTCACGGATATGTCACATCGCCATCACCTACAAATAAAAAACACTATCGTCTTTGTTTAACTTAGCGAGAAGTACTCCACAAGTTTCTCTGTCCTGTCTTATTACGCTTTTCTATTAGGGAGTGTTCTCAATGTTCCGTCCCATTCATACACAAGCTCTTATATACAAATTGCACGTGCATATTTTTTCAGTGTGAAGCCTTTTGATTCTTTGTCTCTGCTGAGGTGATGTGATGTCTACAAGTTTGTTGTCATCATAAAACCTGTTGGAGATGCCGGGGATTGAACCCGGGGCCTCATACATGCAAAGCATGCGCTCTACCACTGAGCTACATCCCCCCGTTTATAGAGCGAATTAAGATAGCAGACATATGAGAAGAGTTTGAACAAAGGGATGTAGCACAACTTAAGCTGGATATCTACTTCAGCGTAAAGGGGATACACTATAACTACAGCAGCTACATGTGTAGGCCCTGAAACCACAACGTAGGCTACACCACAAATGATCCAAAAGTCCAGAACCCCAAAAATTCAGTTTGCAATCATGTCAAACTAAGACGAGCAGCAAACCTTCACAACGACAAAGTAAAACCAGCAAATGTTTGGCAGTTTTCCCTATTGATTACGTGAGCAATGAATCCATTACAAAAAAGACAATTTTCAGTCAAATTCCCATTCACCACAAATGTTCTTAAATCAGTCGTACGTGTCTCTGAAGAACGAATCTGTTCGTACGAGTGGTTCTTGCATGAGGCCCACTGTCTCAAGAGAGTGGTCTTGTCACCTTCTGTGATGTGATACAAATTCAAGAGTTTGTGATATGCAGCACAACAAGCTAGCAAAGCTCTGTAAACGTAGCCGTGTTGCAGTGTCGTGTGCCGTACACGGAACTACACTCCCGAGACTGAAAACAGTTGTTCATCAACAATGTGACGGACCCCTAATTTTTAATCACTTCCCAAACATTGTAGGTTTCGTAAGAGGACCTGAGGGAACCCTGTGGTATGTCTGCAATTTAAGGCAATTTATTAGAAGAGACCAACAGAAAGCTGAACTACACCACCCTCTGGAAGACAAAGACGAGCTTTGGACAGCTTTGGCGCTGCGTGACTTTTAGCCTCAGGAAAATTTAAATGGGTCAGTTATATAAGAAACCTCCCACTGTTGAGTTGTCATGAACAGGGAAATTAGCTATAGAGACCAAACCCGGGCGAGGAGCATTTCACATTTTGTACCAGGCTGTAAACACGTCTGTTTCTGCCGTAAAGCTGGGCATTTCAACATGCAGCATGGGGGTCTACGCAGATTGACTCGCTATTGGAGACAGCCTCAAGTGGCCATTCGAGTAACTGCAGTATTTGGCACTCTCGCACTGGCTTGGTTCCTCAGCCACGGAAGTTGCCGCTTGCTTTGTAAACAACGAGAGGGAACTGCGATGGCCGGGAATCGAACCCGGGTTAACTGCTTGGAAGGCAGCTATGCTCACCACTATACCACCATCGCTGTGGAAGACGAGGATTTCGCCGCCAACTCAGCAGTTTTTGGCACTTTACCGTTGGCTTGATTTTATCAGCCGCGGAGATTGCCACTGACTTCATAAACAACAAAACAGAACTGCGATGGCCGGGAATCGAACCCGGGTCAACTGCTTGGAAGGCAGCTATGCTCACCACTATACCACCATCGCTGTGCAAGATGAGGATTTTACTGCAAAATCAGCACTTTATATCAGTGTAAGGATTCAACAGGAAGAGGAGGAGGGAGGTACACCAAGCAGAGAAGAGAAGAATGTAGTTTGACATACCTGTAACTAATAGTAATATTATTATTGACTACGGAAGCTACGCTGCAAGAAAGTAAATGATAACAGAGTGGATATTGTATGTAGTCAATGTATGACGTGAAGGACTGTGCAGAAGAGCAAGTAGCACAGGTCCAGTCCAACATCTAGAATGACTCATTTGAAAGCAACCAGATTCACTGTTTCATTCTTGAAGGCATTTCACTACTCTACCAAGAGGTCCCCCCTACGGTTCTCCTGGCTTCTCAGAATTCCATCAGGCAGCGCGTGAACAAGATTAAGGCATCGTTGTCGGCAGGATTCGAACCTGCGCGGGGAGACCCCAATGGATTTCTAGTCCATCGCCTTAACCACTCGGCCACGACAACCACCCTGATAAGAATCTGTTGTTGGGGTGTCAAATGCATACGTGTCACACGCGTTGTTCCACCAATACCACACCGCACTCTCTGTCTCAAGAGAGTGGTCTTTTCACCTTCTGTGATGTGATACAAATTCAAGAATTTGTGATATGTATCTCAAGACATCCAGGACCTCCCTACTCTCTGCCTCTGTTCGATGACTCCCTGATGAATCTGTCTGCTCAGCTGAGTGTGAAAAATAAAGTTTACTATTTCAAAAGGTCTGAAAATAAGTTTTTAACTTCATTGTTAACAATTGTGAAACAATCAAAACACAACTAATGGGATAAATGATGTATTTTCATGTTTAGATATTCAAATTTGCGTATTTAAAAAGCTAATACACAACGGTTTATGGCAACTGCTATTAATTAAAATATCTATATTAAATATAATCATCACTTACCTTAGGATATCCACATTTGCAGAGGATTTTTTTTCTGAAGATGTCATATTCACAAAATGGTTGTTGTACAGAGGAGTTAAAGGACAGGCATCGATGTGCTGCATGACAGCCTTCCATTTCCTGGCCCACGGCTTCTTACATGTGGTAAACCAGTACTTCTCCTGGGCATACTGGTACAGGATACCTGCCAAATATGCATCAAGTTTACCTTTCTTGGTCATTTCTGCAAATATCAGGTTAAATGTCAGACAAAACCCAGAGATTTCGAGCTTTCTAATGGCATATATCACAAACTGCTTCTGCGTAGCTATATTACATAAACATATTGCTGGATGATTTGAGTCATAACAATGTATAAACAATAAAATCATCTAGCTACACTGCTGACATTACTGGTGGGAAAGGTGCCACATCTAACAAGACTATAAGGGGACAACTATGGAGACACGTAACTAACATTGACAACTTCAATATCAAGCCTGGCTAGTGAATAAAAATAATTTGAAAATTCTTAAATGTTAATATAATAATTTGCTTCTACATACAGATTTTCTTCTGTTGCTACAGTGTCGACCAAGGAGTCAATGTAACAGCAATGTAGCCATCTTTTGCTCTACTGTCATGGACAGAGAGAAGGGGCCTTACTGCTGTCCTTGTCATGTGACAATAATGTCCATTCTCTTTGTTAGGACTTTGTAGGTAAATCATTAGGAATGTTTAGGGCTTGGTACAGTTCCAGTTTGCACTCATCATTGTGTTCATCTGTTTTAATCTCCATAATATGAGTAAAGGATTTTAACTTTTCACAGAGAAAGGTTGTTAATAAAAGACTTAAACAATTGCTCGATTATTAAAATTCTGAGTGATTTTCTGCCAGCACAAGAAAAAAGGCAGAAATACGAAAATCCAGATGAGAATTTGGTTTGTAGTTACAAAAATGCCATTTGCAGTGACACATTGTATACCTTTTTTTTTTTGTTACTTTGAGGAAGTCGGCTGTTCATGCTCATACAGATGCAGCATGCCGACTCCTATTTTACAGCTAGTCGTGGGTCAGTGTAAAATTTACGGAGTAACTTATATCTACATGATAATAAAACCTAATAGATGTTCTTAGACTTACTGAGTGTTTGTTCAGCGAGATCTCCATTGTGCCACAAATGAAATTCCATTCACCTTCATTTTATTGGGTAGGGTGGCATATTTAAATGATTAACACATCTTGCTTCTCACTATCAGTGCCTTTACATGCACTTAAGTAGTCAGGTTACTCCAGTAAGTTCATATATTTAATTGTCATGTAAGCGAGAAACTTGGTTACTATGATCGCCTATGATCTATCCCCAGATAAGTTTTCCTGGAGAATGTGTATGTGTATAACAAAAGACTGCAGACAAGGAAAGCACAGCAGATCAGATGGATGACAGTAGATCATTATATAGAGTGATGCGCCCTCGTGTTTAAAATAATTCCATCCAAAGTTTGACAAAAACTGAAACTAACACAAAGTAACTTGTAGAAGTAATTAATTTGAATTTGTACAATTTCAGACATTTTCATGCTGTGAGGAAACACTCTGTGTCTGCCTTTCCTTTCCTCTCACTGCACAGAGACACATATAAACCAAAAAAAGACAGAAAGCAGCGACTTCTATCACAATAATAGAGTTAAAATGAGTAATTAGTTCATCATCCATTAAGAACTTCCAAAAGTTTTGGGGGTAGAGGCGAAATCAGGTTACTAATCTGTTGCATGTATACACTTATTTACAGTAACCATCTTACTGCAGATTACCAGCTTCACCA
This sequence comes from Thunnus maccoyii, assembly GCF_910596095.1. NCBI lineage: Eukaryota > Metazoa > Chordata > Actinopteri > Scombriformes > Scombridae > Thunnus > Thunnus maccoyii. The sequence goes on from NC_056553.1 coordinate 22,121,428, forward strand.
GGTTACTTCAGTGCATGCAAACGTACCACAAGATAGCCAGCTATTCACTCCTCCTTCAAAGGACGATTTCACCGATTTTCAAGTTCATTCCTACGGTCGTAATTTGGGCTGAATTATACATGAAGGACATTAAACTTTCCTCTGTTTTCTTTGTAATAAAATATCCCTTTTCATCCAGCTGCATGTTACACCACCTGGTGGGCTTTCGAGATCTGCCTTGGACTATAAACTACATTTCTTCATTTTCTGTAGTGGTGCCATCAAGGACTGTCAAAGTTGGGTCTCCCAAAACACTCAGCCGCAGCCTGACACAAATTTCAGCTGGCGAGCTTCTCCGTGATTCGACCGATAACCAAACAAACCAGGGAATTTGATCCTCAGGTGGGCAGAAAAGCTGAATCTAACACAAAAACAACTAGCTTTATAATATAATGTTGGAGTAGAGGTGTGGTGCCACTATTACAACTTATGAGGCCAAATATCGTGCTGTGGAATCAGATAAAACAGAGTATGGAGGTGAAAGTGACCACTGGAGCTACGTTACAGCTGCAGCCGAGAGAGAGGAGCCACAGCCAGAGTAGTTTTGAAGCATTGACCGGTGCACAGTCAGGATCATCAGAGAGAATGGAGACAGACTGAAAACTGCGTGCTGCAACAAACTCTGTGGTGTTTTGGTAAACATGACTTTGTTTTCTCATAGAATATTATATTGGACTTTGCCAGCTCTGAATACGGAACAGTACATCAGCAACTGTGTGTTACCTGTAACTTTTGCGGCTGCATTCAGCTTGAGCACTTAGGTCCCGGTTCCTTGTCGTCTGTCGTTTGGTTGCAGTTTTTCACCACTTCATCCATGATTGTTTGCCAAACCAAGCTGAAATGAAGACTGCAGATTCTGAGGGGTTTTTTTGGAATCTACAACCTTTTCTCAGTTTTCTCTAGTCATAGGGCATCAATTTAAAAAAAATACACATTTCTACTACATAGACGACCTAGTTTTAAGAAATCATCATATTTACAGATGTGAAATTTCCCCTCAAGTGTGTTTGTTTAAAACTGGTAGCCTATATTTATCCAGTGTCACCTGTCTCTTACTGTCATCATAAAGACTGTTGGAGATGCCGGGGATTGAACCCGGGGCCTCATACATGCGAAGCATGCGCTCTACCACTGAGCTACATCCCCTGTGAATGGTATGATGGAAACATTAATATCTAATGTCTCAACAATGATAACTTGATCAATGAGCTGTTTCCTTTGCACAAGAAAACAGGGTAATTCTGTAGGTATAGGTGGACAGATAGCAGAGTTTCCCCTATAATAGTACAGGCCTGACGGGCTGCCAGGCTAACAAGAACCCCCACCAGGCCAAAGGAATATTTTTTAATGCCAAAAATAACACCAAATATCCATTCTATCGGAAATCAATAGCGTTTGGGAGCCTCTGAGCAGCGCTGTTCCGAGACGTAACTTAACCTCTGTGTCATTGCTTGGGAAACTCTTGGTAGCGTAGCTCCTTTTAAGGAATAGGGCATTGCGTAAAATGTGACGTAGAAGTTGAGTGAGTGGTTGAGTGAGAGAGCGAGCAGCAGAAAAGTGACGGTGAATGTGAGCAGAGCAGAGGAAAAGGTTAGCAGTAAGTTGTCAGTCTGGCAGTAAATGTACAGTACAGGCTTTAGTGTGTAATAAATGCTGCAGCTTCTCAAGACCAAGAAAAGTCACGTCTATTGTTTCCCCAACTGCTGAAAAAGTGAGGGGGTTAACCTAACCTGCAGACACTAAACAGAGAAATAGAACAGAGAAATGTGTGGCTGCTGAGTCTCCCACAACCTCTTAGACGTACTGAATGTGAGGTCCTTATCAAATAAATCACTTATATGCCGAGACATTATTTCCTCCAATAAGCTGGATATGTTTTTGTAACGGAAACTTGGCTAAATCAGCTAAAGTCACAAAACTATCTCCAAGATATTAAAGACCGCTTGGCTCACAATTACCTTCAGTTAAATGAGGACAAGACAGAGATCCTACTCTTTGCCCCCCTACATCATACCACTATTACTGCCCAGAACCTCAATCACCTTTCTGCCAACATCAGACCACATGCTAATAACCTGGGCATTATATTTGATGGTGATTTCAACAGGCAGGTAAATTCCATTGTCAGGTCCAGGTTATTCAAGCTGCCCGGCTATTAATAAGGTCCAAAAAATAAGACCACATCACCCCTATCCTTGCATCCTTAGGCCATATTCAGAGTCAACTTTTGGAGAAATGCAACCCGACATCACTGTGGCTGAGGGCTGCAGTGGCCAATCACAGCTGGAGATCAGACTGATCAGAGCTGTAAACTCTGCCATGAGGGAGTACGAACACGTTACTAGGAAGAGGGGAGGACATTTCTCTTTGTTTGATAACATTAAAAGTAAAGTTAGACTCTGCTATCTGCCTCTCGACTCATTTCCTGGTTCAGAGGCAGCAAAGCAGCCCAAACCATGATACTACCACCACCTTGTTTCACAGATGGGATAAGGTTCTTACACTGGAATGCAGTGTTTGCTCATCGCCAAACAGAACGCTTCTCATTCAAGCCAAAAAGTTCGATTTTGGTCTCATCCATTCACAGAACATTGTTCCAATCACCTTCTGGCTTATCCATGTGGTCTTGAGCGAACTGTAAACGGCAGCAATGTTCTGTTTGGAGAGAAGTGGCTTTTTTCTTGCAACTCTGCCATGCACACAATTGATGTTCAATGTTCTCCTGATGATGGACTCATTAACATCGACTGTAGCCACTGCAAGAGAGACCTTTAGTTTCCTAGACGTTACCCTTGGGTCTTGTAACCCTTTCCAGCTTGGTGAGCATCAACAACTCTTCTTCTAAGGTCCTCAGAAATCTCCTGTTTGAGTCATGACACACTTCCACAAACCTGTGTTGTGGGGCTAAGACTTTGACAGTGAAGACCCAGCTTTCTCTTCTTTAAATAAGGCAGGGCCTCCCAGACTCATACTTGATTGTCATCCCATTTATTGAAACACCCAACTCTAATTTCCTCTTCAAATGAATTAATAATCTTAGGTTCACATAATTTTTCAACACACAAATATGTAACATTGAATCATTTTCCTCGATAAATAAATGAACAAGTGTAAAGTTTTTGTCTCATTTGTTTAACTGATGTCTCTTTATCTAGTTTTAGGACTTGAGCGGAAATCTGATCATGTTTGAGGTCATATTTATGCAGAAATAGAGCAAATTCTAAAGGGTTCACAAACTTTCAAGCAGCACTATATATATATATTTGCAGATATATACAAGCATGTGCAGAGAACACATGCTTTAAAACTTGCAGAGGGTAAAAATGGATTGAGAAAACAGACTGAGGAGCGCACACTTCTCTGACAACAAATCCAAACAAAACAGAACTGCGATGGCCGGGAATCGAACCCGGGTCAACTGCTTGGAAGGCAGCTATGCTCACCACTATACCACCATCGCTGCAGAGCATCACGAATATAACCGCACACTCACCAGTTTAGGTCAGTGTAAGAATTTGACAGGAAGAGGATAGAAGGAGAGAGTGAGAGGAGGAGCAGAGGAGAGTGAGAGGAGGAGCAGAGGAGAGGAAGAGGGAGGTACACCAGGAAGAGAAGAGAAGAGAAGAGAAGAGAAGAGAAGAGAAGAGAAGAGAAGAGAAGAGACGAGACGAGACGAGAAGAGAAGAGAAGAGACGAGACGAGACGAGAAGAGAAGATGTAATTAAACACAAACTTCTGTAATAGTACTATTGACTGAAAGTATTTTTACATAACAAAGTAAAGGTAGAGACAACTAAGGTCTAGCATGACACAGGAAAAGGTAATGTCACTGAGCAGCTGTCGTACAGTCTTATTGTATTCAACAAGCTACACTTCATACAAACCACTTTAAGGGTCAACTTTACAGGACCTTTGTGCCAGACGTGTGGTATTAATTGTAGTACAGGGTGTGTTGATGTTTAGACACTTCTTCTTGCACTTCAACAAACATGCACATGAAAATAAGCCTCCATTGTCAACTCCGAATGACACTAGAATGCTCACAGACCATATTCAGCTTTGTTTAGTGTCAGAAAGGTATTAATTGGACTCAACAGTAATTTTTTTACCCTGGACCCAAAACCATGCCAGCAAAATGCCACACAGCATAGCCACCAGATCCCCTTACTGTAGGGATCAAGCATTCAAACCTGTACCAGTTTTTAATTTAATTTGTCACCTGTCTGTAGTTGTTAAATACAATTGATACTGTACTTTTCTGGTCATAAGAGAATTGAGCAAATGCGGAACAGTGGTTAAAGAATAATATCACTGCTGGAAAAAACTTAATTTCATAAAGTTAAACTGTCTATATTGTGGAGAGGTGCATTTTTTTTTAGAATGGTCCCCCATGAGCGGAGAAAACAGAAAATTTCCAAAACAATTAATCATAGAATTAAATAGCGTATTTCCAGTTTCAACATAATATTCTATATGAAGCTTGAACATGAACCTGCTGTTGTTAATTATACCTGTAAACAATCATGATAGCCACACATCTCTGACAGCAAAACCAAAAAACAAGCAATGCACAGTTCCTACAGAACATATGAATTGCACTTCCACTGTAAACACAACTTGGGAAGAACGCATCTGCGATGGCCGGGAATCGAACCCGGGTCAACTGCTTGGAAGGCAGCTATGCTCACCACTATACCACCATCGCTATGAAATACATGAAAAACTTCTTCAGATTCAGGAGTTCATGTCAGGAATTGAACAGAAAGGAAGGAGAGAGAGACGGAGGTACATCAGCAAAGTTGGAAACCTCTGCAACTGCTGTAAGTCAAACAACTTCACAGAAAGTAAATTCTTCATAAGTGTCTTTTCTTTGCGAGTGAATTCTCACTCTTCAGTTTTGGTGTATGGTGTTCTAATAATCCAGCAGATAGCACATGAAAATAATCATAATTGGCAGGATTCGAACTTGTCCACGGAGAACCCAACGACCTTAACCACTCAGCCATAACAATCCCCTGAGAATCTGTGTTCAAAGTGATCTCAATCTCAAGAGGCTGTTTGTAAAGTAATAGATTGAGAAAATGCGAGAGGATGCAGAGTACGTTTTCCACTGCACTTTGCTGATAAAACAGAGTGAAGAAGGATAAAAGATTTGAGATTGACCAGCATCTAAGCTTAAAGGGTCCGTGTGGAGTTTCTGACCTCTTGTAGTGCTATGAAGCAGTTTTTCATGAGATGGTCCCCATTTTGCTGACACACATGCACGCTGGTGATGTGATACACTGGTTTATAGGTGGCTGTAATGCACCAAGAAACACAGCAATGCACCAGCAAAGGCAGGGAAGAAGACTACAGGCAAATAACCATGGATGCTGGATTTAAAATACTTAAATCTCAGCTTTGCAAATGTTGTGGAAGGAAATGGATTCAGCACATTTGTTAGACCTCAACGACACACATAATCAGTTTTGGTGAGTAACACTCAATGTAAACATAACTTTTGTTTGTTTACAAGAAACTCCACAGGGCTCCTTTAATAAATCTGGGTATTAAGCCAACCGGGAATCCAAAGTGGAACCGGCTGTCAGACCCTATCCAGACAATTTTGTGTCTTGTTGTTCAGAACAAATAATAAATCCCAAATGCTAAAGAGGTTTAAAAAAAGGTTAGGTTCAAAACACCATAAGGATGACTTTAGGTCTCAACTAGCTACTTCTATTTAGAGTAAGAGTTTCCTTCCTCTGCAGGCTCCACTTCACTCAGCTGCCCGTCAGACCCGCTGCTTCTTCCCCCTTTAACTTCAATAACAAACCAGGGCTCAGTGCTCTGGTTGGATCCACATGCAGAACTGGGGCTAACGTTGGCTGGGAGGCTAGCTGGCTGTGCTTCACTCCAGTCATGCTGTGGCTAACAGTCCGCAAGCCTCAGCAGAGAACTCGTTACATTGCTTTTGACCGCCACAGCTAACGACAGTCTGATGTCAACGAAGGATTCGAACCTGCACCGGGGGACCCCGATGGATTTCTAGTCCATCGCCTTAACCACTTGGCCACAACAACCACCCTGAAAATAATCTGTTGTTGGGGTGTCAAATGCATACATGTCACACGTGTTGGTCCACCTATACTACCCTACAGTACAGTATTTATATAATCACCTCACAAATAACTGCACAGAAAGTTTGTAAGGGCAGTGTTACTGTTTAGTTTTGGTGTATGACTGTCTCAATAGAGATCTGACAGGTAATGAAAGACCATGTTGCACATCATCAGAGAAGATGATGATATAGTTTAACCCAAAGTTCTGTAACTTCTCTCTGATAAGAGTAATATCTTGGAGCAGCTGTTTTACAGTGTTGTATGAAACTGTATTCAAACTGTCCTTACCATATCAAGTAACCATGTTGCTGATATGTCACATCAACATCACATCCAAATTAAAAACACTATTGTCTTTGTTTACCGAGCGAAATTGTTGTTTCTCAATCGTTGATTATTGATTAACAGAAAGGAGGGCATATGATCTTGTTGCAGGTTGTCGTGGCCGAGTGGTTAAGGCGATGGACTAGAAATCCATTGGGGTCTCCCCGCGCAGGTTCGAATCCTGCCGACAACGTCAGACTGTTTTGAGCTGTGGCAGTGTTCAGAGTTCTCTGCTAGAATGTGAATGTGTTCCAAAAGTATCAGTAATGTCTGTTAGTAGAGAACTATATAAACTGCTATTCACTGCCACAACTCAAGACAGTCTGGCATCACCAGGATTTGAACCTGCGCAGGGAGACCCCAGTTAATTTTTAGTCCATTGCCTTAACCACTCGGTAGGGCTGCTCAATTATGGCAAAAATCATAATCACTATTATTTTGGTCAATATTGAGATATCAATTATTTAACACCATTACTCATGGACTTTGGAAACATCGTGCATCATGCAACAGTGGCTTTCCTTCGACTTTAAATTATAAAAATTATAATTCAACTGAAAACAAATAAAAAATAAATGTAAAAATTAGATAAATAAATAAAATAAATAAAAATATATAATATATACATATATTTAAATAAATAATATAAAAATGATAAATATATTAAATCAAAATAAATAAGCTCAACTATGTTGTGGTGCACTTCTAAAACCTACTGAAAACTACTAAACATTTATTCAATGTATAAAAATAAAAAATAAAAATAAATTACTGTAGTACTAATTAGTACTAGTCTTAATAATATGAGTAAAGTAGTTAAACCCTTCACAGAGAAAGTTTGCCAATTTAGATTATTAAATGACTTAAACACTAATAATAGCCATGATGTCCTCAACAATGCTCTAGACATAATTACAGGAAGAAGACAGAGATTATCCTCCAAACATTCTGCAGTAGCTTCATGTTAGGACTTGAACTTACTTTGTGGAGTTTACCTGTACAATCTTACTAAACTCAATACAACAGTCCTGAAATACATAATGATGCTCTACCACAGAGCTAGCAACCTCTCAAATGATTTTGAACAGCGCAGGTGTAAAAGATTATCTACATACTACTTACTTTTACTGTACAACTCAAAATGAGCTGAGAGAAACCTGTTTTTCTGACCAGATTGATGAACACACACATCTGAATAATAAAATCTAAAAGTAACAAGCACAAAAAACTGAAAGAACTGCGATGGCCGGGAATCGAACCCGGGTCAACTGCTTGGAAGGCAGCTATGCTCACCACTATACCACCATCGCTGTGGAAAAGAAGGAATTTGCTGCCAACTCAGCAGTTTACATCAGCATAAGACTCTACTGAGAGGGGGGAGGAGAGTGAGTGGAGGAGGAGCAGAAGAGAGGAAGAGGGACGTACACCGAGAAGAGAAGAGAAGAGAAGAGAAGAGAAGAGAAGAGAAGAGAAGAGAAGAGAAGAGAAGAGAAGAGAAGAGAAGAGAAGAGAAGAGAAGAGAGTCATAGTGAGGTATGACAACATTAGCTCTACAAATGGAAAGACGCTTCTTTAGGAAAACACTGGAAGGTGCACAGAGGCAAGATACGAACACACAGCACTACAAATCTGCAATGCGTGTAGAGGTATGTGTTGTTATTCTGTAGCAGCCTTGTGTTATTTGTGTGCAGGTTAGCTGTTAAGCATGACTTAATGAAGGTAAACACACAGCTGTGTGGCTAATGGCACTGCGTTCTGCACTTCTCAAATCAGGGGCTACAGATCTATCAACACACCAGTCCTGCTGCCTTCAGATGCTGCAGGGATTTAATGACCTGAAGGAGAAGCTTTTCATACAGTATGAAGCAGCTGTGGACAACAGATACTGTAACATCATTATATCTGTACAATATAAATCAGTGCAGACTGCTTTACCCATCTTCTATTTGATGCAGTTATAAACCGAAGTACTGGTTGGAGAGTGCTTTATTTAAATAATTTATTCATATTTGTAAGCATTATTCTGTTATTACTGGGCATTTCCTGCTAGTACTACATTTGTTGTTGATAAAAAGCAAAGTGTCAGCAGAGTGACTTTGCACCAGAAACAGACGTGGTCCTGAGATTTTCAGTGTTTTTCCACTGAAAATATCAACAACTCACTTTGTGAGGTCTCATTTGTTTGAACTTCCAACCTGTGCACCATGCGTGCTGAGCTGGGCACCAAATTACCACACACAGAACTACTAACTGCTTTTGACTGTTACAACTCAAAACAGTCAGACGTTGTCGGCAGGATTCGAACCTACGCGGGGAGACCCCAATGGATTTCGAGTCCATCGCCTTAACCACTCGGCCACAACAACCTTTGCCACCATATGATTGGCATCTGCAGTCTGCCAACCCATGGTGCCGGATGGGGCTCATTAGCATTTTATCATAAACTTAAACTGTCATAAGTTTATCACAAGTTAAATTAGTGATTAACAAGTGAGTACACCTGGCGGTAGACTACTTTTATGTTTTATACAGTAACCTTTGTGTACACTGGAACAGGTGCAGATGATACAATGATGTGTAACAAATGGGGGAGGGGAGGGGGGCTTGTTATTCATGCTTCTTATACATATTTTTCGTTCTTATAAATACTCAACGATAGGTTGTACCAGCGTCAGGTTCAAAAGTTTGGCCGACTTTGTTTCCATTCAACGCCGGAGCTGAGAGCGTCAAGAGTCATAGTATAAAGGAGCGCGCTGTCCTCCGTTTCCATCATCCCTCTCTATTCCATCACACTTATGTTTTTAGGTCATTTAGAAACGAGATTTAGAACAATGATGCAGCTAAAAAAAAAAAAGCTGTGATTCAACTGACAAAATGCAGGTTAAGTAAGGAGCTTCACGAGTGATGATTTGAATCATAGAAGTTCAGGGGGCAGCCCTGTAATCAGACATTAACTCTCAGTGATTTTATCTTTGTAATTGAGAATATGACATTCCTCAAATCTAAGTAGCATCTGTGGCTTTTGACCGCCACAGTTCAAAACTGTCTGACGTTGTCGGCAGGATTCGAACCTGCGCGGGGAAACCCCAATGGATTTCTAGTCCATCGCCTTAACCACTCGGCCACGACAACCCACAAAACAAATTCATTCCCTCTTTTCCATTAACATGGAGAATTTTCTCAGTGATTGAGAAACACAGTGCTATTACTAACAACGCCAAAGCTAATGTATAGAACATTGGTTGTTCTATAAAGTGAAAATGTACAATTTTAAAAAATATATATATTCTGGTGCTCTATGACTGCAGAAAAAAAGGAAAGTTTCCTTAAACTTTCTAAAAGAATTAATCATAGAATAAGACATTGGATTTCCAATTCACCAATTTAATCTTTAAGTTACAACACTCCTGTATCCTGTATGTGAAGCCTGAGCATGAACCTGTTTTTTCTCAACTTACACCTGTTAACCATCATGACAGCTACACATCTCTGACAGCAAAACAAGCAAAGTACTATTCCTACAGAACATATGAACTATGCTTCTACTGTAAACACAGCTTGGGAACGAAACATCTGCGATGGCCAGGAATCAAACCCGAGTCAACTGCTTGGAAGGCAGTGTAGTATAGAATTGTTCTAGATAGGTTTATTCATGTTCATCGAGTCGTGTGTGATAATTTACCAGGAGCTTTTGACACCAGAAGGGCCTCAACACAGTTGGGGCGTTCTCTCCCAAGGAGATTTGATGTTATTTGACTAAAAGCTAGGCTATGCATTTTCACATCATTGTAAACCATTATTATTAAAAAACAACACAGGTTGTCGTACACCCAAACATTAGCAAGAAGAAAAGTGGAACAAATATGCTCACTGATGAAGTAAACTCTATGTCCTGAAGAATAAATTTAGAGGATTGGAATTGATTTTTTAATTTAAATAAAACCAAATATTGTTTCTAGAGCAGCAACAGTAATGTTTACAACAGCAAAGTCACTATATAAACTCAATAATATCTCACTGAAAACAAAAATAACATGTCAATAAAATAAATAATATTTCTGACATCAAAGTACTGAGTGGAGTTTAGAAAGAATGAAGAACACAGACATCAGTCAGTATCAGTCAATCATCCTGTCCTCTGTCCTCCTCTTTCTGATGCTGATGTGATTCACTGCTGCAGGTACTGCTGGTAGAGGGAGGGGGGGCTGGTTTAGGAGGGGGGCCACCGTCTCAGCCAGTAGATAAGTTTACAAGAACTTGACTAGTTTTAAGACATGTGGCAAACTAAGCTAAACAGTTAGACTACATACAGATTGCTTTGATTTTAAGTTATTCATAACAATTCGCTATTAGCCTAACTAGAGCACTGTGTTTGTATAAAACATACTGGTGGTGGATGGGAGACTGCAGGCAAAGCAACATACCCTTATCAGCGTTTTACTCATGAAAGTTTTATTGCACTTAGGAGTAATGAGCATTGCTGTCGTCAACTTGAGTAAAACTTTCTTTCACTTCACAGGATCATTCAGGATCTTCTACACATTGGTTCTACTAAACCTGTCATTAACTATCACCTCATCTTCATGCACACCTCCACTTTGTTTTTCCTGCCTTTGTGATTCAGCATCTGACATTTCTAAAGTCTCAATAGCATCTCTAGTAGAGAACTCTTTACATTACTTTTGAATTCCACAGCTTAAAACAGTCTGGTGTCAGCAGGATCTGAACGTAGGCAGGGAGACACCAGTGGATTCCAAGTCCATCATCTTAACCACTCGGCCACAACAACTATCTTAACACTTTCAGTTTCCTTTTGTGATTACATCAACCTGTATTAGTCTTGATAAAATGAGTAAAGGAGTTAAACCTTTCACAAAGAAAGTTTGCCAATTGAACTTAAATGACTTAAACACTAATAATAGCCGTGATGTCCTCAACAATGCTCTAGACATAATTACAGGAAGAAGACAGAGATTATCCTCCAAACATTCTGCAGTAGCTTCATGTTAGGACTTGAACTTACCTTGTGGAGTTTACATCTACAATCTTACTAAACTCAATACAACAGTCCTGCAATACATTATGATGCTCTACCACAGAGCTAGCAACCTCTGAAATGATTTTGAACAGTGCAGGTGTAAAAGATTGAACTGCGATGGCCGGGAATCGAACCCGGGTCAACTGCTTGGAAGGCAGCTATGCTCACCACTATACCACCATCGCTGTGGAAAAGGAAAAATTTGCTGCCAACTCAGCAGTTTACATCAGCATAAGAATCTACTGGGAAAGGGGGAGGAGAGTGAGTGGAGGAGGAGCCGAAGAGAGGAAGAGGGAGGTACGAAGAGAAGAAAAGAGAAGAGAAGAGAAGAGAAGAGAAGAGAAGAGAAGAGAAGAGAAGAGAAGAGAAGAGAAGAGAAGAGAAGAAAAAATGTGGAGAAACACTGCTATTACTAACTCAAGACTAGGCCTGGGTATCGGTACTTGATACCTTTAAGGCATCGACCAAAATAAGCCAATACCAAGTTGTATCAAAACTTCTCCAGTCGAATGATGCCTGCATTCAATGCTTTTTGTACCCAGATCTAGAAAAAAATGAGTATTTGTATGGTTTTGCCCCAAGCGCGTGTGGTGATAATGCTTCATTGTACAGTTTTGTACAGTTATTTAATAAATATTTCAATAATTTGAACACTTTCAAATTGTATATGTGTAAAAATAATTTGGATGGGGAGGGGTGGTGGCATTTTACGCAACTGAATGCTTCCATTCACATGATGGGTATCGAATGCAGTAGAAAAAAAAAGGTATCGAATGAAGTATTCCATTGGTATCGGTATCATTTTAAGGGTACTGGTATTGTATTGTCATTTTCAGGGTAAAGGTATTGTATTTTTTTTTAAAAATACCCTGCCCCACTCAACACCAAAGCTTGTGTATAGGTCACCAGTTGTTCTACATAGTGGAACAGTGGGATTTTTTTTTTGGTTCTCTAAGACCACAGAACAAGGAAAGTTTCCTTAAATAGTCCGAAACAATTAATCATAGAATAAAACTATGAATGTCCAGCTCATCAGTTTAACCTCTAAACTACAACACTCCTGTTCTATAGGAAGCCTGAACATGAGCCTGTAGTTTGTCGACATATACCTGATAGAGCCACACATCTCTGACAGCAAAACAAGAGCACAAGCAAAGTTCCTACAGAATATACATATGGACTGTACATTACTGTAAACACAGCTTGGTAAGACAGCATCCAAAATGGCTGGGAATCAAACTCAAGTCAACTGCTTGGAAGGGAGCTATGTTCACCACTGTACCATCATTGCCCTGGAAGAAGAAAGATTTTTCTGCAGAGTCAGCTGTTTGTGTCAGAGGGGAAGGAGGGAAAAGAAGAGGAGGGAGTGAGGAGAGAAAGAGGGAGGTACACATCAGGATCTAGTTTCTATGTCTTTTCTGAGGGTCTTACTCTATAGTGGGATGTTTATACTTTTCCATTCTCTTCACACAAATACAAGCTTTGTATACAAGTGTGTATATTTATTTTACTTCTGTGTGAAGTGCTTTGATCTTTACATATTCTTACAATGACTGTCAGGCTACAGTTTACTATTGGTGGTGTTGTATATAAAAACATATGTTATATTAACATATAATGTAAGATATATAAGACCTGCTGGATCAGTTTCATTTTCACTATTGCAATCTATAAGCCCTTTTCATACGATATTTAAAAGTCTTTGACTTGTATATCTAAATAAAGATGTACACAAGTCTTATATAGGGTAAGGTACCTAACTTCGATACTTTTATGGCACCGACCAAATTGCTTCGATACTACTGAGCATCAAAAATATTCTTGTCATTCAGTACCAAATTTCGATACCTAGCAGGAGCTGACCTGTCCGGAACATCCGGCTATAGCTTCTCAACATAAACAGCAATGGCGGAGGCAGCAGCAGCATCTACAGTGGTATCATCAGAAACAGGAGGTTGGACCAAAACACATCAACTCCAGGTAAGACAAGATGACGCTGTTTTAAAATATCAAAGGCTATAATACTGGTCACACAGAGACTGCTTCACTACGTTAGCTGCTGTTTGACCAGCCACCGAACCATCGCTGTTTTGATGTAAAACAATAGGCAGTATTATTATCTTTAATATTTTAATACAGCTTCATCTCGTCTTACCTGCAGGTTACGTGTTTTGGTCCAAACTCCTGTTACTGATGAAGCTGCTGTAGACGCTGCCGCTGCCTCCACTTGCTATGTTTTGAGCTGTTAACCAGACTAGCATTAACAGACAATATACTGCACAAAACAACTGTCATAAAGCAAAGTCATAAAATCATTTATGCTAATGTTAACTAACTATACAGAGACAGTCAATACACTTTATCTTTAAACCTAACCAATGTTAAAACTAGCAAGCTGTGCTGGTTGCGGTCTTCTTCCATATTACCAAATCTATTGGGATGTTTATCGCTGCAGACATGAGGCCATACTCTGTTGTGGAAAACAAAGGGTTTAAAAATATGGTGAAAGTGCTGAAGTGACGACAACCATCCTGATAAGAATCTGTTGTTGGAGTGTCAAATGCATACAAGTCACATGTGTTGGTCCATCAGTACTACACTACAGTACAACATTTACACAATCACCTCATAAACAACTTCACAGATGGTTTTGAAAGGCCAGTGTTACTTTTCAGTTTTGGTGTATGACTGTCTCAATAGAGATCTGATAGGTAATGAAAGACAAGCCAGCATGTTGCAGATATGATACATCACCAGAAGAGAAGAAGATGATACAGTTTAACCCAAAGTGTCACATCAACATCACCTCCAAATCAAAAACACTAATGTCTTTGTTTTACCCAGCGAGAACAAGTTTCTGTGTCCTTTTTTTATACACTTTTCTATTATTTTTTTCTGTCTCCTTCATGCAAATACACAAGCTGCGACATACAAATTGTGTGTGTATGCCTCTTTGCAGTGTGAAGTACTCTCTAAGATGATGTAATGTGATCAATACAAGTTAGTTGTCACCATAAAGCTTATTGGAGATGCCGGGGATTGAACCCGGGGCCTCATACATGCAAAGCATGCGCTCTACCACTGAGCTACATCCCCTGTGGCTACAGTAGATAAAGACAGCAGAGATATGAGAAGAGATTGATCATTTCAGGGCCTATGGGAGTCATCAGTCTGACATCAACAGGGGTGTGAACTGCAATAAAAGTGATTTGGAGAAATATCAGAACATTGTAATTCGTTAGCTGTTTCTAATGATCACAGTTCAGCAATTCAGCAGACAGAACATGAAATTAATCATTGTCAGAAGGATTTGAACCTATGCAGGGAATGTGTTTAGCAGGGGGCCGCCGTCTCAGCCAGTAGATAAGTTTACAAGAATTTGACTAGTTTTAAGACATGTGGCAAACTAAGCTAAACAGTTAGACTACATACAGATTGCTTTGATTTTAAGTTGTTAATAACAATTCGCTATTAGCTTAACTAGAGCACTGTGTTTGTATAAAACATACTGGTGGTGGATGGGAGACTGCAGGCAAAGCAACATACCCTTATCAGCGTTTTACTCATGAAGGTTTTATTGCACTTAGGAGTAATGAGCATTGCTGTCGTCAACTTGAGTAAAACTTTCTTTCACTTCACCTGGTTCACTGTGTCCTGCTGCTGTCTCTGTGGCCACCAAAACCACAATTTTAAACCCAGCAGTGGGTTACTTTAACAGTTTATCTATTAACTTTTGCTGATACAATAATGTTGAAGATAAACAATAGATAAACTCAGACTAATTGAAAATCTGTTATAATTAAGATATATGTACACAAGAGGCCTAGTTCTGATCTTTATGAAGGAAATCCTAACATACACAGTTTATGACTGGTTTAGTAGAACTAAATCACACATGAGTTTTCACCTATGACCTCATCTTCTCACACACCTCCACTTTGTTTTTCCTGCCTTTGTGATTCAGCATCTGACATTTCTAAAGTCTCAATAGCATATGTTAGTAGAGAACTCTTTACATTACTTTTGAATTCCACAGCTTAAAACAGTCTGGTGTTGTCAGCAGGATCTGAACGTAGGCAGGGAGACACCAGTGGATTCCAAGTCCATCATCTTAACCACTCGGCCACAACAACTATCTTAACACTTTCAGTTTCCTTTTGTGATTACATCAACCTGTATTAGTCTTGATAAAATGAGTAAAGGAGTTAAACCTTTCACAAAGAAAGTTTGCCAATTGAACTTAAATGACTTAAACACTAATAATAGCCGTGATGTCCTCAACAATGCTCTAGACATAATTACAGGAAAAAGACAGAGATTATCCTCCAAACATTCTGCAGTAGCTTCATGTTAGGACTTGAACTTACTTTGTGGAGTTTACATGTACAATCTTACTAAACTCAATACAACAGTCCTGCAATACATTATGATGCTCTACCACAGAGCTAGCAACCTCTGAAATGATTTTGAACAGCGCAGGTGTAAAAGATTATCTACATACTACTTACTTTTACTGTACAACTCAAAATGAGCTGAGAGAAACCTGTTTTTCTGACCAGATTGATGAACACACACATCTGAATAATAAAATCTAAAAGTATCAAGCATAAAAAACTGAAAGAACTGCGATGGCCGGGAATCGAACCCGGGTCAACTGCTTGGAAGGCAGCTATGCTCACCACTATACCACCATCGCTGTGGAAAAGGAGAAATTTGCTGCCAACTCAGCAGTTTACATCAGCATAAGAATCTACTGGGAGAGGGGGAGGAGAGTGAGTGGAGGAGGAGCAGAAGAGAGGAAGAGGGAGGTACACAGAGAAGAGAAGAGAAGAGAAGAGAAAACACTGGACGGCGCACAGTGGCACAACAATTTGTTTGAACTTCCAACCTGTGCACCATGCGTGCTGAGCTGGGCACCAAATTACCACACAGATGGGTCTGCTGGAACTTTCATTATCATGCGTTTGTTCTTACTCAGACCGCATGTTAATGCCAGGTTTAAACAGGGTGATTCAGAATCTGACATTCCTAAAGTCTCAGTAGTGTTTTCTACAAACTGCTCTTGACTGACACAACTCAAAAAACAGTCAAATGTTGTCAGCAGGATTCAGAACTACATGGGGAGACCCCAATGGATTCCTAGTCCATTCCCTTAACCACTCAGCCACGACAACCCACAAGAGGTGCTCCTTCCACCTTTTCCACAAATGTGGAGAAGCACAGTGCTATTTCTAACTCAAAACTAGGCCTGGGTATCGGTACTCGATACCTTTAAGGCATCGACCGAAATAAGCCAGTACCAAGTAGTATCAAAATTTTCCAATCAAATGATGCCTGCGTTCAATGTTTTTTGTAACCAGTTCTAGAAAAAAATGAGTATTTGTATGGTTTTGCTGGCAGCTAATCACCCCAAGCGTGTGTGGTGATAATGCTCCATTGTACAGTTAATTAATACATATTTCAATAATTTGAACACTTTCAAATTGTATTTGTGTTAAAATCGTTTGGATGGGGAGGGGTGGTGGCATTTTACATTTTTCTTCCTTGCCTTTGCTTGTGCATTGCTGCATTTCTTGGTGCACTAAGACAGTGCCCATTCAAAATGTGCCTGTTTGAAACGGGACGATTTCTCAATACCTAGAGAGAACAGTGCCCCTCCCCTAAATGCCTCTCGTGCAGACCATCGGTTGACGCTACAATATACTGATGTTCCCTAAACGTCTCACACACAGGCTACCAGTAGACACTATAATTTACTCATGTTCCCTAAATGCCTCACATGCAGGCTACCAGTAGACACTATAATTTACTCATGTTCCCTAAATGCCTCACATGCAGGCTATCGATAGATGCTACAATTTACCAAAGCTCCCTAAACACCTCACATGCAGAATATTTGAAGACTACAATTTTGAGTTGAGCTGAAGTTGATCGGATGTACTGTAGTGCCCGTTGTGCCTGAAACATCCTGCACTATGACTTGAACATACATACAAAGTTCCCGAGTGCGAGGAGCGGGAATAGATTTTAACTCTCTGAAATTTTTCAATTCATTCTCTATGGTAGTTCTCACCACTCTGGATGTGATCTCATCTCTGACCACAATGTGGGTTGCAACGGCAGAGTGGCACTGTCTGTATTCCTGCTCCTTGAATCCACGTGCAGAAGAAGCAGTAGTAACGTTGTTTATGAGGTATTTTTATATTTTTCTGAATGTGCCTGAAACATCCATCACTAAGTCTTGCACATACATGCCAAGTTTCATTCACAGTAATATTATACCCGTTCAGCGGCAGTGTGTTTTAAAACATTTAAAACATTAAAACACAGTGTATCCAGAGCTGTTACTAAACCTGTCTGACCGCAGCTCTACAGCACTGCTCCACGATTTAACGTTTTAAAACTTAGAACTCAAGATTTTACCAGCTGACAACCACAGGAACAGAGAGCCAGAGAGTTTTAGAGCTGCAGGGCAAGATGTGAGGAGGATTTCTGTTGTTTGTGTGGCTGCCAGCAGCTCTTCATCCCATGGACAGTCACAGACGGAGAGATTTCCTCCAGCAGGCTAGCACCACTGTTAACTGCTGAAGCTAAAACTGTCTCAATCAGCATATATTTGAAAATAAGCGCAGGGCTAGGGGAGGTGGGTGTTAACATTCTACCATTTATACAAATTTCATGACGTAGAGACCCCCCAAATGGTTGACTCTACATCAGCATTGGCCCAGTCTTTTCAGGGCTGTTTACAAACAGCAGATGACAGGTTGAGCCATTTTCAACCCATGAATTGATTGATTT